>NC_140991.1:72541664-72596994 GCF_052327205.1 Somniosus microcephalus
GGGGAGAGAGAGACTGGGGAGGGGACGAGAGAGACTGGGGGGGGGAGAGAGAGACTGGGGGGGGATGAGAGAGACTGGGGGGGAGAGAGAGACTGGGGGGGGGAGAGAGAGACTGGGGGGGGGAGAGAGAGACTGGGGGGGGAGAGAGAGACTGGGGGGGGGAGAGAGAGACTGGGGGGGGGAGAGAGAGACTGGGGGGGGAGAGAGAGACTGGGGGGGGAGAGAGAGACTGGGGGGGGAGAGAGAGACTGGGGGGGGGAGAGAGAGACTGGGGGGGGAGAGAGAGACTGGGGGGGGGAGAGAGAGACTGGGGGGGGGGAGAGAGACTGGGGGGGGGAGAGAGACTGGGGGGGGGGAGAGAGACTGGGGGGGGGGAGAGAGACTGGGGGGGGGGAGAGAGAGACTGGGGGGGGGGAGAGAGACTGGGGGGGGGGGAGAGAGACTGGGGGGGGGAGGGAGAGAGACTGGGGGGGGGGGAGGAGAGAGACTGGGGGGGGGGGGGGGGAGAGAGACTGGGGGGGGGGAGAGAGACTGGGGGGGGGGGAGAGAGACTGGGGGGGGGGGGGAGAGAGACTGGGGGGGGGGGGGGAGAGAGACTGGGGGGGGGGGGAGAGAGACTGGGGGGGGGGGAGAGAGACTGGGGGGGGGGAGAGAGACTGGGGGGGGGGGAGAGAGACTGGGGGGGGGGGGAGAGAGACTGGGGGGGGGGAGAGAGACTGGGGGGGGGGAGAGAGACTGGGGGGGGGAGAGAGAGACTGGGGGGGGGGGGAGAGAGAGACTGGGGGGGGGGCGGGGGGAGAGAGAGACTGGGGGGGGAGAGAGAGACTGGGGGGGGGAGAGAGAGACTGGGGGGGGGGAGAGAGAGACTGGGGGGGGGGGAGGGAGAGAGAGACTGGGGGGGGGAGAGAGAGACTGGGGGGGGGAGAGAGAGACTGGGGGGGAGAGAGAGACTGGGGGGGGGAGAGAGAGACTGGGGGGGGGAGAGAGAGACTGGGGGGGGGAGAGAGAGACTGGGGGGGGGAGAGAGAGACTGGGGGGGGAGAGAGAGACTGGGGGGGGAGAGAGAGACTGGGGGGGGGGAGAGAGAGACTGGGGGGAGGAGGGGGGAGAGAGAGACTGGGGGGGGGAGGAGAGAGACTGGGGGGGGAGAGAGAGACTGGGGGGGGGAGAGAGAGACTGGGGGGGGGAGAGAGAGACTGGGGGGGGGAGAGAGAGACTGGGGGGGGGGAGAGAGAGACTGGGGGGGGAGAGAGAGGACTGGGGGGGAGAGAGAGACTGGGGGGGGAGAGAGAGACTGGGGGGGGAGAGAGAGACTGGGGGGGGAGAGAGAGACTGGGGGGGGGAGAGAGAGACTGGGGGGGGGGGAGAGAGAGACTGGGGGGGGGGAGAGAGACTGGGGGGGGAGAGACTGAGAGAGACTGGGGGGGGGGAGAGAGACTGGGGGGGGGGAGAGAGAGACTGGGGGGGGGGGGAGAGAGACTGGGGGGGGGAGAGAGACTGGGGGGGGGAGAGAGACTGGGGGGGGGAGAGAGACTGGGGGGGGGGAGAGAGACTGGGGGGGGGGAGAGAGACTGGGGGGGGGGGAGAGAGAGACTGGGGGGGGGGGAGAGAGACTGGGGGGGGGGAGAGAGACTGGGGGGGGGGGAGAGAGACTGGGGGGGGGGGGGAGAGAGACTGGGGGGGGGGGGAGAGAGACTGGGGGGGGGGGAGAGAGACTGGGGGGGGGGGAGAGAGACTGGGGGGGGGGGAGAGAGACTGGGGGGGGGGGAGAGAGAGACTGGGGGGGGGGGAGAGAGAGACTGGGGGGGGGGGGAAGAGAGACTGGGGGGGGGGGAGAGAGAGACTGGGGGGGGGAGAGAGAGACTGGGGGGGGGGAGAGAGACTGGGGGGGGGGACGAGAGAGACTGGGGGGGAGAGAGAGACTGGGGGGGGAGAGAGAGACTGGGGGGGGGGGAGAGAGAGACTGGGGGGGGGGGGGAGAGAGAGACTGGGGGGGGAGAGAGAGACTGGGGGGGGAGAGAGAGACTGGGGGGGAGAGAGAGACTGGGGGGGAGAGAGAGACTGGGGGGGGAGAGAGAGACTGGGGGGGGAGAGAGAGACTGGGGGGGGAGAGAGAGACTGGGGGGAGAGACGGGGGAGAGAGAGACTGGGGGGGGAGAGAGAGACTGGGGGGAGGAGAGACTGGGGGGGAGAGAGAGACTGGGGGGGGAGAGAGAGACTGGGGGGGGAGAGAGAGACTGGGGGGGGAGAGAGAGACTGGGGGGGGAGAGAGAGACTGGGGGGGGAGAGAGAGACTGGGGGGGGAGAGAGAGACTGGGGGGGAGAGAGAGACTGGGGGGGGAGAGAGAGACTGGGGGGGGAGAGAGAGACTGGGGGGGAGAGAGAGACTGGGGGGGAGAGAGAGACTGGGGGGGGAGAGAGAGACTGGGGGGAGAGAGAGACTGGGGGGGAGAGAGAGAGACTGGGGGGGGGGAGAGAGAGACTGGGGGGGAGAGAGAGACTGGGGCGGAGAGAGAGACTGGGGGGGGGAGAGAGAGACTGGGGGGGGAGAGAGAGACTGGGGGGGGGAGAGAGAGACTGGGGGGGGAGAGAGGACTGGGGGGGAGAGAGAGACTGGGGGGGGGGGAAGAGAGAGACTGGGGGGGGGGGAGAGAGAGACTGGGGGGGGGGGAGAGAGAGACTGGGGGGGGGAGGAGAGGGACTGGGGGGGAGAGAGAGACTGGGGGGGGGGGAAGAGAGAGACTGGGGGGGGGGGGAGAGAGAGACTGGGGGGGGGGGGAGAGAGAGACTGGGGGGGGGGAGAGAGAGACTGGGGGGGGGGAGAGAGAGACTGGGGGGGGGGGGAGAGAGAGACTGGGGGGGGGGAGAGAGAGACTGGGGGGGGGAGAGAGAGACTGGGGGGGGAGAGAGAGACTGGGGGGGGGGGAGAGAGAGACTGGGGGGGGGGGGAGAGAGAGACTGGGGGGGGGGAGAGAGAGACTGGGGGGGGGAGAGAGAGACTGGGGGGGGGGGGAGAGAGAGACTGGGGGGGGGGAGAGAGAGACTGGGGGGGGAGAGAGAGACTGGGGGGGGGAGAGAGAGACTGGGGGGGGGAGAGAGAGACTGGGGGGGGGGAGAGAGAGACTGGGGGGGAGAGAGAGACTGGGGGGGGAGAGAGAGACTGGGGGGGGAGAGAGAGACTGGGGGGGGAGAGAGAGACTGGGGGGGGAGAGAGAGACTGGGGGGGGGAGAGAAGGGGGAGAGAGACTGGGGGGGGAGAGACTGGGGGGGAGAGAGAGACTGGGGGGGAGAGAGACTGGGGGGGAGAGAGACTGGGGGGGGGGGAGAGAGAGACTGGGGGGGGGGGAGAGAGAGACTGGGGGGGGGGGAGGAGAGAGAGACTGGGGGGGGGGGAGAGAGAGACTGGGGGGGGGGAGAGAGAGACTGGGGGGGAGAGAGAGACGAGAGAGACTGGGGGGGGAGAGAGAGACTGGGGGGGGGAGAGAGAGACTGGGGGGGGGAGAGAGAGACTGGGGGGGGAGAGAGAGACTGGGGGGGGAGAGAGAGACTGGGGGGGGAGAGAGAGACTGGGGGGGGAGAGAGAGACTGGGGGGGGAGAGAGAGACTGGGGGGGGAGAGAGAGACGGGGGGGGGAGAGAGAGACTGGGGGGAGAGAGACTGGGGGGGAGAGAGAGACTGGGGGGGGAAGAGAGAGAGAGAGAGAGAGAGAGAGAGGGGGAAGGAGAGAGAGAGAGAGGGAGGGGGAAGGAGAGAGAGAGAGAGAGAGAGAGAGAGAGAAGGGGAAGGAGAGAGAGAGAGAGGGGGGAGGGAGGGAGGGGGAAGGAGAGAGAGCATTTGGCATTTGGCTCAAAATTTTCAAATCAGTAATTGAACCAATTGCACTCTATGGCAGTGAGGTATGGGGGACCGCTAACTCAACAAGAATTTGCAAAATGGGACAAACACCCAATTGAGATCCTACATGCAGAATTCTGTAAAAGTATCCTCCGGACTCAAAGGAAAACAGTAAACAATGCATGCAGGGCGGAACTAGGCCAATATCCATTAATAATCACTATCCAAAAAAGAGCCACCAAATTTTGGAATCACCTACAAATGAGCAATCCCCAATGCTATCACTACGACGCCCTGAAATGCCAAGAGCTGACCATAAAGAAGAATACCCTCAGTCAACTAGTCCTGGGACTCAGTGAAGTAACTACTAACAATACTAACAATAACCAGCCCCAGGACAGTGACAGGGTAACACAAAGAATTCGACCCAACACAATCGTCGCTAAGCAAAAGGAAAAATATCTGACATATTGGGCAGAAACAACAAAAACCCAAAGCAAACTCAATTGCTACTTGGCCCTAAACAGACAATACAACATAGCTGATTACCTGACCATGGTAAAGGATAACAAACTGAGAAGAACCTTGACAAGGTACAGACTTAGCGAACATAGCCTAGCGATCGAAAAAGGCAGACACAGGCAGACCAGGCTGCCAAGAGAGGACAGGATATGCTCGCACTGCAGTCAGGGAGTGGTGGAGACAGAGATGCACTTCCTCACAGCTTGTGGAAAATATCAGGGCATCAGGGAGAATTTCTACCAAAAATTCTCACAAATATGCCCTGATTTCAGAAATCTGAATGACAACCAAAAACTCCCATTCCTACTGGGAGAGGAGAGAAGCTGTATAACACTGGCGGCACGCTATGTTACAGCTTGCCATGAACAGAGAGCCAACCAGTAAACTAAGAAAAGAATATATATAAACGATGCGAATGTATATTTATACACTCAGGGATATACCTGTTTATACACTGTATGAATGGAACTGCGTTTATGTGGTAAACCATAGATGTATTTTGATGCTTTGGCAACATAAGATGTAACTTATCATGCCAATAAAGCGATTTGAATTGTGAAAAAATTGAGAGAGAGAGAGAGAGAGAGAGAGAGGGGAGGAGGAGAGAGAGAGAGAGAGAGAGAGAGAGAGAGAGAGAGAGAGAGAGAGAGTCGCCTCAGCTGAGTAGGCTGGGCACAGTGAAAGCATTGATTTCTTTATGACAGCACAAAAACTGCTCTGACATCATAGCAGCTCTTTGACATCATAGTCACTCAATGCTAATGAGCGGAATTTTGAACGTTTTTTGGATACCGTGGGCACGATTTTTGTCTGACGGAAAAGTAAATATGCGTATGACCGGTCCGTAATCGTAAGCTTTCTTTTGATGTGACGCGCGTGTCGGTACGCTCTATAACTTTCAAACGTATAGAGAACGGACAGACAGACGAGGTCTTTTATAGATATAGATTTGTAAATCATACAGTTAAGTACTGCAAGACTAAAAATGGTGTGTGAATGAACCCATAAAATACTGAACAACCATGTCTGCATTCTCACAAATAATTGTGATCTGGAACTATGCACTTTGATTACCTGTAGCTTCAGTTTTTGTCCAACTCATTTTTATTGAGGTTCAACAGTAAATAACATTATGTATGTTGCTTTTATGCAACCTGTATAGACATTAGTTACAAAATCAGAAGTGATCCATCAGTATGACAGATTCTGTTTATACAAGTATTAAAAATGTCTTGATAAATTAGAGGTTAAAATCACAACATTGTAGAGAGCTATTGGGACTGCAGCATTTTTGTTTGTAATGTTAGCTATGAGATTCTGCCAAATCTCACTCAACACACATCACTTTTAAAACAACTAGATATTTCTCTACGGCACGTTCCATGTTTGCTATACCTTGGTATGTAATAAAGTAGCCTCACTAAAAGTATGACATTTTTAATACATTTGTTTTTGTGACTTACCTTTTTTTGCCCTCTTGACCTGTCTTCCAGCCAGTCAGCCATCTGCTCCTCAATCTCCTCAATAGTTGAAGCTTCTTCATGTAATGGTACATAGGTAATACCTCCAGAGTTAGGGGCTGTATACACTGGAAACTCAGATTTTGGTTTCTTTACTTTTGGCCTTTTTTCTTCTGCAAGGTACAAAATGTCTTTTCAGCTTAAACTGTTGAAAGATCAATAAAAAAGGCTTTTTGCATTTTTTTTTAAACTGACAAATCTGTCAACACCTGCAAGACATATCTAAACGGGGATGAAAAGATACTATTAGGTAATTACGTTACCGTCAGTGAGTCATAAATGTAAATTAGAAATAAAAGACATCAATTATTTCAAATGCTATAATGATATTGAGCAAGCTGTGAATTGCTGTAAAGGAAAGAGGTTTTACTTGTTTTTAAATTTGCTCATAACAAAGAAGTGGAAAGCTGCCAACAAATCTCAGAAAGGTGCAGACATAACATCATAGCTCACTATGTCTGTGCAAAGATGCACCCAGTAGGGTAATATTTAGCTTCAGCAGATTATCTATTCACACCTCTTGTCTTCTGCTGCAACACATTGCTTTAATGAGACCCCATGTTGCATTCTCTCAATTTGCAAATTGCATCGAATTCCCCACTACCATACTACTTCTGTCCCTAGAGGACACTGCACAGTCTCCATTGTAAAGCAGATAGACATGCAGGCAGATTAGCAATTAGGTCATGAAAAACAGGCAGAATAAAACAGCTCCATGCCAATCTGCATTTACCCTCTCAAAAAGATGTTAATGTTATCATTAACTGTGCTTCCAAACTATGATTTACCATATTAAAACCACAACAAACAGCTATGAGAGACACTGCACCATCCTTCTGTATAGTTATTCAATTTAGGATGCCACGGGTATATTAGCAAATATATTTTTCCACAGCAGTATGGTTTTCATTTGGGACAATCAGCATTAAAATAATCATATCTTATTCTTGAGAAACAAGCACATAGAAGCAACAGTCCTGTTTACAGTGGGCTGCTGTTTATCCAAAGCGTTCAGGAAATGCTCCTGTTCAGATGAATACATTCAGAAAGCTGATCCCATTAATTCCAATGCTGTACAGTACATTAACTAATATTAATTCAGCACAGGAACTGATTTACACTGAAATTATTGCAGACACAAAGCATTGGTAAGTATACCTAGTTCAGATAAATGGTTGCTAACTGTATTTCTTCTTACAATATCATACACAATAAATTGGTGCTGCCTGGAACAAATTGGACTTTTAATGTCTGGGTTAGACCGTAAAGTAGAATACTCATTAGGTAGCATTTTACGAATTGAGAATTTTTTTAATTTTTTTTTTTTATAAACATGTTCTCTCATATTCACTGGCTGACATTCATATCCCAGCATGTTCAAACCTTTGAGGATATGGCTTTCAAACACATGAAGAAACTAACATGACTCTTGAAACACAACATTATCAACACTGAATAATTCAAAAGGCTGTGGAGTTTCCCATGATTTTAATTTCTTAAATTGTTTTAGTGCAAATGTTGCAAATATTAAAGAAAAAGATGTTGGAAAATGCTAAGCAGTCATTGTTCTATTCAGCAAACCACAAAGTTAGAGACAATTTTATATTAGTCTAAAAAGCTGAGCCTGCTATGCATATAGCAGTAAGTAAGTTTGTGTCTATCAGATAATGTACTGAGCCTGCTGAAATATTTTACTCATGATTCTTGATGACAATGAGTAATAGGTGAATGTCATCACTCAGCCAATGGACATGGTAAAATACAGTTCCGCTGAGAAGAAAGTTGAAGTCTTTTATGATAGCTGTTCATTATCTGTTAACTAGTCTGACTCCTGTGACAAAAACAGCACCCTATTTACACAGCACAGATGTGTCTTACTCTGCACAGCTTCAAGTTGAGCCTGGGTCTCCGCCTCTTCTTTTTCCTTTATTTTCATTTCTTTCCATTCCAGATAAAAATCCTTAACAGCCTACAGCAAAAACAAGCACATTGTTTAATTAATTTATTCCCATGTTTACAACTAAGAAATTCAAATCAGTACATAATTGTCAGCTGTCACATTTTTAAGGATATAAACTTCCCCAACATAACCAACTTTACATACTGGTACTGTATTACCATACATAAAAACAAAATGAATGGCACTGTATTGTGTCTATTAGAACCACAAATTTTGTAATTTAAGTATTCGCAAAGACTAATATTTTTCCAATTTTTAGAAAAAGATACAGACACCCTTCAGCTCTATAAAGAATTTCTTGCATTTACATAAAAGCAGATGCACAATACCGACAGGGTTTTTGTTCTCCAATTCAGTCAATGTTAGAATTACAAATTAAGGAATAATCCTCCAAATTTTAGTGCTGTGAATTAAAATTGGCATAAAGAAAACATAACAGAAAAATCAACAGAGATGTAACTTTAGCAAATCAAGTGAAAATATTTACTGTGCAAACAGTGGAATTCGGAACCTGTGCACGTGCAATGACACTATTAGCATGCTCCAATTGTGAATGCCCCATTTCAAAATTTGTCCTTGATATGCAAGCATTGCACTGGGCAAATTACCATCTGGAGGCTAATAATTGGAAAGTTGTTCTCCCTGTGCTGATTGATCAACAGCAATCTAAGCACAATAATAGTTAAGAAGTGGATGTACACAATTTCCTTATAAAATCAAATTTAAAATTAACTAAGTGGCAAACATTATTAAAAAAAGTGTGCAGAACAGCAAGCCAGAAATAGAACAAGTATCTAAAGGAACAAAACAAGTGAGGCTACTAAAACTCTTCCCATTATAGGAGCAATGACTTAGCTAGAGAGTTCATAACCCAATTCTGCTGTCGGGCTGAGCCAAACTGATCCAACTCTGCATGCGAGTGCAAAACACAAGGCTGCAACCATCTTCAGTTAGAAGTGCCAAGTGGATGACCCATCCCGCCCTCCTCCCTAAGTTCCCATCAGTCAAGTCGATTCACTCCACGTGCTATCAAGAAACGCCTGTGTGCACTAGATACAGCAAAGCCCATAGAAACATAGAAGATAGGAGCAGGAGTAGGCCATTCGGCCCTTCGAGCCTGCTCCGCCATTCAATGTGATCATGGCTGATCATCCAAACTCAGTACCCTGTCCCCGCCTTTTCCCCATATCCCTTGATCCCTTCAGCCTCAAGAAACATATCCAACTCTTTCTTGAATATATTTAATGAACTGGCCTCCACCACCCTCTGTGGCAGAGAATTCCACAGGTTCACCACTCTCTGGGTGAAGAAATTCCTCCTCATTTCAGTCCTAAATGGCTTACCCCTTATCCTTAGACTATGACCCCTGGTTCTGGACTCCCCGGCCATCAGAAACATCCTTCCTGCATCTAGTCTGTCCAGACCTGACAGAATTTTATAGGTCTCGATGAGATCCCCTCTCAACCTTCTAAACTCCAGTGAGTATAAGCCCAATCGACACAATCTCTCCTCATACGTCATGGACCCCAACAACATTCCAGCGGTCATGCTGAAGACTTGTGCTCCAGAACTAGCCGCGCCTCTAGCCAAGCTGTTTCAGTATAGCTACAACACTGGCATCTACCCGACAAAGTGGAAAATTGCCCAGATATGTCCTGTCCACAAAAAGCAGGACAAATCAAATTTGGCCAATTACCACCCCAGCAACCTACTCTCAATCAGCAGCAAAGTGATGGAAGGAATCGTCGACAGTGCTATCAAGCAGCACTTACTCACCAATAACCTGCTCACTGATCCTCAGTTTCGGTTCTGCCAAGACCGTGCAGCTCCAGACCGCATTACAGCCTTAGTCCAAACATGGACAAGAGAGCTGAATTCCAGAGGTGAGGGGAGAGTGACTGCTTTTGACATCAAGGCAGCATTTGACCGAGTGTGGCTTCAAGGAGCCCTAGTAAAATTCAAGTCAATGGGAATTGGGGGGAAAACTCTCCACTGGCTGGAGTCATACCTAGCACAAAGAAAGATGGTTGTGGTTGTTGGAGGCCAATCATGTCAGCCCCAGGACGTCGCTGCAGGAGTTCCTCAGGGCAGTGTCCTAGGCCCAACCATCTTCAGCTGCTTTATTAATGACCTCCCCCTCCATCATAAGGTCAGAAGTGGGGATGTTCGCCAATGATTGCATAGTGTTCAGTTCCATTCACAACTCGTCAGACAATGAAGCAGTCCACGCCCGCATGCAGCAAGACCTGGACGACATTCAGGCTTAGGCTGATATGTGACAAGTAACATTCACGCCACACAAGTGCCAGGCAATAACTATCTCCAACAAGAGAGTCTCTAAATTACCATCGCCGAATTCCCCACCATCAACATCCTGGGGGTCACCATTGACCAGAAACTTAACTAGGACCAGCACGTAAATACAGTGGACTACAAGAGCAGGTCAGAGGTAGGTATTCTGCTGCGAGTGATTCACCTCCTGACTCACTGCCTTTCCACCATCTACAAGGCACAAGTCAGGCGTGTGATGGAATACTCTCCACTTGCCTGGATGAGTGTAGCTCCAACAACACTCAAGAAGCTCGACACCAAGACAAAGCAGCCCACTTGATTAGCACCCCATCCACCACCTTAAACATTCACTCCCTCCAACACCAGCGTACTGTGGCTGCAGCGTATACCATCTACAAGATGCACGGCAGCAACTCGCCAAGGCTTCAACAGCACCTCCCAAACCCGCGACCTATACCACCTAGAAGAACAAGGGCAGCAGGCGCATGGGAACAAAACCACCTGCAAGTTTACCCTCCAAGTCACACACCATCCTGAGTTGGAAACATATCGCCGCCCCTTCATCGTTTCTGGGTGAAAATCCTGGAACTCCCTACTTAAAAGCACTGCGAGAATACCTTCACCACACAGACTGCAGCGGTTCAAGGGCAGCTCACCTCCACCTTCGAGGGCAATTAGGGATGGGCAATAAATGCTGGTCTTGCCAGTGACGCCCACATCCCATGAATGAATAAGAAGAAATCCCACAAGGAACCCAACCTGACACTTAGTCAGAAATACCAGCACATCAACTACAAGGTTGTAGAGCACGGACAGCCATGATTTTAAATGGGACAAGTTCCTACCAACACAATCAGCTGATGTTAGAACAGCTGATGTTTCCAGTTGAGAGTGAGGTAGGTTTGTCTTAGCTTATGCCTGACAGCAGAGTCAGGTACTGCTTCTTATTCTGAAAAATAAGCAGTACCTGACCAGGGAGACCAATGCCAACATCAGCAGATGCCTCACTGTAAACCTATCTGACCTAATAGCACAGACCAGGGATTGAACACGAGAGCTTCCCAATCTCTAAAGGTAGGAATATCTTAAGTGAAAGCAGTAGCTTTTATTTGGTCAGAAGTATTTTTTGCCACTACATAAACATTTATCAGTTTTATTTTCTAATATTAAAATTACTTGGCAAATACTATGGGTCAGGTGAGCCGAGGTAAGAGAGTCATTTTCAGCATATATATTTTAAGACCTGCGCCAAAACAAATAAGGATCCAGTTTGATGACAGATTGTGAAATTGTGCACTGTGCACGCTGGATAATTGGTATAATTATTGTATATTAGCAAAAGAATTGCTTCAGTTTGGATAGTCTTTAATAACTAGAGCCAAAATATATAATTTTGAGATACAAACAAAAAGGTCTGGAATAGAGAGACTTCGAGCACAATTACCAAGTAGTATACATAACTGAATATAATCATTTTAATGCAATGAAGGGATTGAAATCATGACTGGTGTTTCTTCAACAGAGCAATGTAATGTACTGGGTACTTGGGTTATACTTGGACTGTTATTTTAAAAATTTAGTGCACAGCGTTAACTTTTTTTTCCTTTTATTTTCTAATCTCTTAAGTAGGTGTTTAATTCTTAATTAATTATAAGTATGCATGTTTCACAACTTTCAAAAGCTTTCAATCTTTGGATATTGCAAAATTTATTACAAAAAATACTTCATGCTTCATAAAACATATTTAACATGGGTAAAATAAAAATTGTTTGGGGAATTGAAGTATAAGATGGACTTCTGCTAATGCTAAACCAAGGTTAAATTTGTTTCTACTTTTTAAATGTCCAGTAAAGTGAATATTCCTTGATGCATTGTTGCAAATATTTTTCCTTGCTTAAATAAGAAGTGCAGTAGAAATTTGGTAGCTCATTCAAAATCACAAAAATTTATTTATAACCGTGGTCCATTTTGAAGTTCCATCAGAGTGAGTGAAACTACAAATTTCAAGACAGATCTGGATAAACATGACTTTGCTCGTCCCCACAGTTTTTAAGCGCTAGATTTAAGTAGGCAAAGCAGCTGGACACTTTTGTAATTGCAATTCTGTAGACAACGTGCACTGGGCTGCAACTGAAGCAGTGGTTTGAGAGGGGAAGAAAACATCAGGGACTCGGAGAAAAAGCAAAGACCTAGGAGGTCTGAACATAATCACAGTTAATGTTTCCCTGTTGCTTAAGTGTTCCTATTAGAAGCAACGGTCTCAGATACTTCATATGGTACAATATACCAGCATCAACACAGATACACTGATTTACTACAAAAAAATTATTGCATAAATACAATGGATCATTATGACCTTGTGAACTTGTTTAATTTTAAAAAGTCAGATTTTCAAGAATCGGCTCAATCGAAAATAAGTTTTTAAAATCTATAAAATAATTAACAGGTTAGCAGCAAAATAACATAACTAAGTTGAAGGAAAGCATAGTCTATGAACTACCCCATAATCTGAAATGTTTCTGTATCTGTACACTTAGAGGTCACCCCCATTACTCCATTTTGCAATTCAAGTCTTTTGGTTACAGGCAACCTCAAAGCAGAACTGTTCCTGGTGTACCTCCAAGTTCCATTCCAGTATCATGATGAATGGGGAGTGAAAACAGACTCCTCACTATACCTATTCATGCCATCACTAGAGAGAATTTCTTCATGCCACATAAGGAGTTCTGCACAAAGCTGCTTCTTCAGGATGCCTCAAACCAGTAGTTTTAAAGCATACAATTAAAGAAAAAATAATTTGTATTTATATAGCAACTCACAGCCAAGGAATTACCTTTGAAGTGTATTACTGTTATGCAGGCAACAGTTACACAGTTCTGTAGAATACACTTCAATTTTCTTTACATTCTCCCTCCACAACAATTTTCTTCCTTCCTCCCTGATGTGCCGACTCGTAGGAAGTGTACATCTCCAGTACCTTGCCCAAGTTGCCATTCTTCACGTGTGGGCCTAGGAAGTATCAGGAGGCTTCTCAAGCATGGGAAGGTGTCATTACAGCCAAGGCTAAACCTGTCCTTCACATAAACATACTTTCCATTAGGGCCACCTAGATAGTGCATTGGAGCAGGAAGTCAGGCTGACTTCACCCTATCTGAAAACCCCTTTTGACTTTGGGGAAGTGGCTACACGTGGACTGCGGCAACTCTACGACATGATGTATATTAACTTCCAAATAGGCTTATGATAAATAATGAGTGATTTAATAGTGTCCCCTGAAAATGTGCATTTAAATATAAGCGTATGATCTGTTGGTCAGGAGTATAAGTCAGGATGGGCAGGAGTATAAGTCAGGATGGGCAGGAGGAAAACACACCAAGGCACTCCAGCTGCTACATCAAGCAAGATGATAATTACAGATGAGGAAGGCATAAGGATTAGTTCATCCATTCAAGATCTTATGGTCTCCCTCATTGCAGCATCCAATTGTCTTTTTTTTAAATAAAATTATTCTATGGGTTTCATCTCCTTGGGAGTCTAATATTGCTCACTCTGTGTGAAGAATAATTTCCTGATGTTAGCCCTTAATTTACCTTTCACTAGTTTGAGTCAGAGTCCCTTTATCTTGCTTTAGTTTAAAGTAATTTTCTGGATTTAACTTTTCTATACCAACAACCATCGGGTATACCTTTGTAAGATCATCTGTCAGATATCTCTTTTCAAGACTGAAAAACCTAAGCCTCTTAGTCATCATATTTTAGACTTCTGACAGGAAGCCATAGTTCTCAATTTTTGTAGCATGCTGTTCCAAGGTGCATTCTGACTAGAGCACTGTACAGTTTGATCATTACTTTCTAACTTGCATGCTACTGTTTTGGCTATACAGTTCAACCTTCTATTGGGTATGTTGATGTTGGTAGAGGGCAGGTAGCAGGCTTCTGCTCACCCATCCACTTGGCCAAAGAATGGTGCATACTATAGTAGGGCAGGGACCAGAAAGAGACAATTTTATTAAAAAGTAAATTAAAAAGATGAACAAAGAAAAACCACAAGTGGTTGCAAGTTTGCTTTTACGTTGGTGATTTGAGCCTCAGTTACTGACAGGCAAATCTCATGCACCTGGCAGTAACTTGTTGAATTAATCAAGACTATCTGCCTGGAAGACATTTTTTTTTTTAAATCAGGTATTCTCAACAATAGGCTCAATATATTTGCTAAGCTTACATTAGGTTGCCGCTAGGTGTGGAGATCTGCGTGTCGGAACAGGTGACAAAAGCATCCTTTGAAGGCCAATGTAAAACTAGCTACATATCACAAGACAGGGCAGGTGGTACTACCAGGTATTCTAATACAGTAAAATTCACCATCAAGTATGCAACTCAATACACTCAGTTCTAATACCAAAACCTGAAACTACTCAAAAAAAAAAAAAAAAATTACCAGTGAAAAATCCAGCAGTTCTACGTTCTTTGACAGCACGTCCCAAACCACAAACCTCTACCACTTAGAAAGACAAGGGCGGCAGGCACACGGGAACACCACCACCTCCAAGTTCCCCTCCAAGTCACACCATCATGACTTGGAAATATATCGCTGGTCCTTCATCGTCGCTGGGTCAAAATCCTGGAACTCCCTCCCTAACAGCACTGTGAGAGTACCTTCAGCACACGGACTGCAGCGGTTCAAGGCGGCGGCTCACCACCATCTTCTCAAGGGCAATAAATGCTGGCCATGCCAGTGACACCCACATCCCATAAACTAAATAAAAAAATACAAGCCCTGAGCTCAGCAATCAAATCTGACCTTTAATGGCATGCTCAGCTATTTGCTAAACCATTGCCTGAGCATAGAAACAACTGTTCTTTTTCCATTTGAACTGTTAGATTTCACAATGAGTCATAGCACAACAATTTACAACAACTTGCATTTATATAGTGCCATTAACATAGGAAATGTTCCAAGGCACTTCACAGGAGTGTAAACAAAGAAAAATTGATGAGTCAAAGGAGATGAGATTTGGAGGAGTGACAAAAAGCTTGGTCAAAAAGGCACATATAAGATTGAGGTGGGGGGAGGGGAGTGGAGGGAGAGAGAGAGAGAGAGAGAGAGAGAGAGAGAGAGAGGTTCAGAGCTGTAGGTTTTAAGGAGTGTCTTAAAGGAGAGAGAGGTGGAGAGGAGGAGAGGTTTAGGAAGGATTTCCAGAGCTTAGGGCCTAGGCAGCTGAAGGCATGGCTGCCAATGGTGGGTCGAGGGAAATCAGGGATGCACAAGAGGCCAGAATTGGAGGAAAACAGAGTTGCCGGAGGGTTGTAGGGCTGGAGTAGGTTAGAGAGATAAGGAGGGCGAGGTCATGAAGGGATGTGAACACAAGGATGATTGATATATATTGAAAATAAAAGATTTGCATGGCCATGGGGAAAGCGAGACTAATTGGATAGCTCTTTCAGGGAAAGCGAGACTAATTGGATAGCTCTTTCAAAAGGTCCAGTACAAGTACAATGGGCCAAAAGGTGGTCTTCTGTGCTGTAAGATTCTATGAATATGGGCGAGGTAGCAGAGTAGCCAGTGCCAGTGAAAGTGAAACTGTAACCAGCATGAGTCGATGCTTTCAAGAAGGGAGAAAAGTGAGCAGGAGAACTCCCCACCCCAGAGTGGATATTCTTTTTAAAAAGTGGTTTGTAGTTCTTCAATGATTCTGACTTCATCTAAGCAGCTTTCATGTGTGAGCCTACAAAGTGTTGCCAAGCTATTTAATCACAGAGGAGGCCAATCCTATCCGTACCTCACAAGCATACATGTCGACCTTCCAGCAGGGATCACTGGATAGTGATCGGAAGCAGCAACCATCCCTAACCCAAAGACACTAAAATCAACTGTAAAGAAACTACCGCTGATTAGGGATTGATCCTAAGAATGCAACCGAATTCAGGATGAGAAAAGGCCATTCTATCCATCAAACCCACTTCATCCATGGGTGCTGCTGCTGCTGGAAAAGATACAGCACAGCGACTGCACAGCCATTTTAAAGGGACTGTGCACCAAAATAAAATTAGAGGGAACACTGCTTATTACCATGCTACGTGGCAGATTTACCCATTTAACCATTGGGTATTTTTAATATCTAATAGAAATTAAATATTCATACATCACCCACAGAAGTCATGGCACTGGTTTACACATCGGTGCAATCTTCAAAATTATCAATGTTTTTTTTTTGATTGACAATGGCAAGACACCAAAACATACAGGATATTGTTGTTCAATAATACATCAAACAATTACTACCACAGATAACCCATTTAATGCAGAGTATATTTTGTCGGGGCTTGATGCTACAGCTGTGAAAACTGAAATTTTGAGCATGCGGTTTCAGGCACTGTGCCTTGCATGAGAGGGCAACAATGCTTCTTTCAAACAAATGAATGTCTAAAATAAACAGCTTTACAGGTTTCTTCTCCTCTTACCTGATAGCACTGTGGTAATGACTTCAGAATGAAATAAGACCAGATTCCTATCTTGCACGGCAACAGGTCCTGCCACTGAGGCTTTACAAAAGATCTGCAGGATAGCCACAATAAAACAAAATACAGGTTACTCCATTCAAAGCAAACCCAAGATTTTGGTTATATGTTTCTATTTGAGGGACAACCTAGTGGCCTATTATGTATGAAGACAGTACTCCAGACCAATAGAACAGTCGGTCAAAGCAGGAATTGTCGAAGAGTTCCTGACCGAGAAAGCCTGCTATTTCTCCACAGGGAGAGACAGAGTGTGTGAAGCACCTTCCTCTGCTCTCGAGAGGGAAGGATTGGCAGAGAGCGCGAGAGCGAGCGCGAGAGCGAGAACGAGCGGCAGAGAGACAGGGTGGTGGAGGGGGCGGGGAGAGACAGCGGGGTGGGGGCAGGAAGAGACAGTGCAGGGTGGGGAGAGACAGCGGGGTGAGTGCTGCTTCTCAGCAACTAAGTATATAAAAATATACTGTTTGCAACATTCATTCAGCAATTTCTTGTTCAGGTTTTTACTCTCACGGTGTGCTTTTGTATGACAAATGTGTACATGCACGAGTCACACAGGCATCCACAGTATATGCAGAGCTGGGGTCTTGGACTCAGATTGGGAGCCCCTTTAAATTTACGAAATCTGATTGGTGGTATATAACTCAATTATGAGCTGTATAACTACAGCTCTATTTTCCCAAACTGATGCTGAACCCTCATGTTTAAAAAAAAAATCCATTTCAAATTTCCCATCGCCTGGCTCTTTCAGCTTCTTGGGACTAAATGCTGCCCTTTTTAAAAAAAAAAAAAAAAAAAATTAAATTGGAAGAGAACTCCTATGTAGTTTTAATTTAAAAACGAACACCATCAGCTATCAAGACAGCTGCTCTCTCTGCACACTCTACTATGCAAAAAAAAAATCACGTGGGCAACCTTTCTTCCGAGACTTCTATGGGTCTGACCCCTGACAGCATGAATGATAGATAAGCTGAATCAAACATCAACACAGAATATAATGTGACTGCATTAAGCCAAGTTCAACAAATTTTCCATTTTACTATCTCTTAAACTACTTTTAAAATCTGTTTCTTTTACTAGCTGCTTATTTTGAAGATCGCTATGGACAAGTGTAAAATTGAGGGGGAAAAAAAAAGAGCGCTTTACCTTTGCAAAAATAAATTAGATTATACAAGAATAGTACTGGATTGTAATGCAGTATCACTTCCTGTAATCCTATATTTGCAGATTAATCATTCTCCTCAACAATTTTCTCTCCTCTTCTTAAGAGCACCTTCTTGGGGTACGATTCCAGAGTCACCAGTGGCCATTATTCATGTATAACCCTTGACAGCAAGCGTCGACAGGCTATACAACTGCAGGGGGTACCACATCTGAGCCTGATTCTGTCCTCAACCTATGTCCACATACATGGACTTCAAAAAGAGGAAACCAGGGCCGACTCGGATTGAACTCAAGGATACGGAGGCCAAATGTAGCAGCCTGACCACCACCACAACCGAGTTCATCTAAATGAGCGTAAGACTGGTATCAAAATCCTGCAAAAATTCGATCATCAGGGAGGTCACCAAATTAACTGTTGAAATTTAGCATCATGTTTAAAAAAAGTCATACTTGATATACTGTGCTGTTATCATAAAAAGCTATTTTGTTTTTTATTCACCTGATAAGATATTCATTCAGCTATTGCAAAAGGTACGCTACACAGTGGCTATACTTTGAGAGATTCTGAAACACAGATGAAATATAAAGCAGAACTCAAGTCTGTCTGTGCTCACGTTAGCTGATCACAGTCAAGGTGCCAATATGTGCACTATAATTGGCCAAGGAAGGCGGAGAGAAAACAGCTCAAATTTCCACTGAGCACTATCCTGCTGGAAATACTGCAATGCCCCCCATGATTGAAGCATAGAAACATAGAAAAATAGGAGCAGGAGTAGGCCATTCGGCCCTTCGAGCCTGCTCTGTCATTCAATATGATCATGGCTGATCCTCTATCTCAATACCATATTCCCGTTCTCTCCCCATACCCCTTGATGCCTTGTGTCTAAAAATCTATCTATCTCCTCAAATATATTCAGTGACTTGGCCTCCACAGCCTTCAGTGGTAGAGAATTCCACTGGTTCACCACCCTCTGAGTGAAGAAATGTCTCCTCATCTCAGTCCTAAATGTCCTACCCTTTATCCTGAGACTGTGACCCCCTCGTTCTAGACCCCTCAGCCAGGGGAAACATCCTCCCTGCATCCAGTCTGTCTAGCCCTGTCAGAATTTTATACATTTCAATGAGATCTCCTCTCATTCTTCTAAACTCTAGTGAATACAGGACTAGTCAACCCAATCTCTCCTCATATGACAGTCCTGCCATCCCAGGAATCAGTCTGGTGAACCTTTGTTGCACTCCCTCTATGGCAAGTATATCCTTTCTTCGGTAAGGAGACCAAAACTGCACACAGTACTCCAGGTGTGGTCTCACCAAGGCCCTGTACAACTGTAGTAAGACATCCTTGCTCCTGTACTCAAATCCTCTTGCAATGAAGGCCAGCATACAATTTGCCTTCCTAACTGCTTGCTGCACCTGCATGTTTGCTTTCAGTGACTGGTGTACAAGGACACCCAGGTCCCATTGTACATCAGCATTTCCCAATCTATCACCATTTAAATAATACTCTATCTTTCTGTTTTTCCTACCAAAGTGGATAACTTCACATTAATCCACATTATACTGCATCTGCCATGTATTTGCCCACTCACTCAACTTGTCTAAATAGAAACACAGAAGATAGGAGCAGTAGGAGGCCATTTAGCCCCTCGAGCCTGCTCCGCCATTCAATGAGATCATGGCTGATCATCGAAACTCAGTACCCTGTCCCTGCCTTCTCCCCATATCCCTTGATCCCTTTAGCCTTAAGAAATATGTCTAACTCCTTCTTGAATATATTTAATGAATTGGCCTCCACTGCCTTCTGTAGTAGAGAATTCCACAGGTTCACCACTCTCTGGGTGAAGAAATTCCTCCTCATCTCTGTCCTAAATGGCTTACCCCTTATCCTTAGACTGTGACCCCTGGTTCTGGACTCCCGCGCCATCGGGAAAATCCTTCCTGCATTTAGTCTGCTAGTCCTGTTAGAATTTTATAAGTTTCAATGAGATCCCCTCTCATTCTTCTAAACTCCAGCGAGTATAAGCCCAATCGACCCAATCTCTCCTCATACGTCATTCCTGCCATCCCAGGTATCAGTCTAGTGAATCTTCGCTGCACTCCCTCCATGGCAAGAACATCCTTCCTCAAATAAGGCGACCAAAACTGCACACAATACTCAAGGTGTGGTCTCGCCAAGGCCCTGTACAACTGCAGCAAGACATCCTTGTTCCTGTACTCGAACCCTCTCGCTACGAAGGCCAACATACCATTTGCCTTCTTAACCACCTGCTGCACCTGCATGCTTACCTTCAGCGACTGGTGCACAAAGACACCCAGGTCCCGTTGCACTTCCCCTTCTCCCAATCTATTGCCGTTCAGATAATAATCTGCCTTCCTGTTTTTGCCACCAAAGTGGATAACCTCGCATTTATCCACATTATACTGTATCTGCCATGCATCTGCCCAATCACCCAACCTGTCCAAATCATACTGGAGTTTCTCGGCATCCACCCAGCTTTGTGTCGTCTGCAAACTTGGAGATATTACATCTAGTTCCCTCGTCTAGATCATTAATATATATAGTGAATGAATAGCTGGGGTCCTAGGAACGATCCCTGCGGTACCCCACTAGTTACTGCCTGCCACTCGGAAAAAGACCCGTTTATTCCAACTCCTTGCTTCCTGTCTGCCAACCAGTTTTCTATCCAAGTCAGTACCTTGCCCCCAATCCCATGTGCCTTAACTTTACACGCTAATCTCTTATGCGGGACTTTATCGAAAGCCTTCTGAAAGTCCAAATACACCACATCCACTGGTTCTCCCTTATCTATTTTACCAGTTACATCCTCAAAAAATTCCAGTAGATTAGTCAAGCACGATTTACCTTTTGTAAATCCATGTTGACTTTGTCCGATCCGGTCACTATTTTCCAAGTGCTCTGCTATTACATCTTTTATAATGGACTCTAGCATTTTCCCCACTTACCGGTCTATAATATAGGCTTACCGGTCTATAATTCCCCGTTTTCTCTCGACCACCTTTTTTGAATAGTGGGGTAACATTAGCTACCCTCCAATCCATGGGAACTGTTCCAGAGTCTATAGAATTTTGGAAGATGACCAGCAATGCATCTACTATTTCTAGGGCCACTTGCTTAAGTACCCTAGGATGTAGATTATCAGGCCCTGGGGATATATCAGCCTTCAATCCCGTCAATTTCCTCATCACCATTTCCCTACAAATACTGATTTCTTTCAGTTCCTCCCTCTCATTAGACCCTATGTTCCCCGACATCTCTGGGAGTTTATTTGAGTCCTCCTTTGTGAAGACAGAACCAAAGTATATATTTAATTGGTCTGCCATTTCTTTGTATCCTATTACAAATTCCCCTGATTCTGACTGCAAGGGACCCACGCTTGACTTCACCAATCTATTTCTCTTCACATATCTATAGAAGATTTTACAGTCAGTTTTTATGTTCCCTGCAAGCTTACTCTCATACTCTACTTTCCCCCTCTTAATTAATCCCTTTGTCCTCCTTTGTTGAATCCTAAACTGCTCCCAATCCTCGGGTTTACTGCTTTTTCTGGCCAATTTATATGTCCTCTCCTTGGATCTTATGCTATCCCTAATTTCCCTTGTTAGCCACGGTTGAGTCACCTTTTTTGTTTTATTTTTATGCCAAACAGGGATGAACTAATTCTGTAGTTCATCCATGCAATCTTTGAATGTTTGCCATTGCCTATCCACCGTCAACCCTTTGAGTAACATTTCCCTATCAATCCTACCCAACTCGCACCTCATACCATTGTAGTTTCCTTTATTTAAATTCAGGACCCTAGTCTCTGAGTCAAATACTTCACTCTCCATCTTAATGAAGAATTCTATCATATTATGATTGCTCCGCCCCAAGGGGCCTCGCACAACAAGATTGCTAATTAATCCTTTCTCATTACATTATACCCAGTCTAAGATGGCCTGATCTCTAGTTGGTTCCTTGACATATTGGTCCAGGAAACCATCCCGTATACTCTCCAGGAATTCCTCCTCCACAGTATTGTTACTAATTTGGTTAGCCCAATCTAAATGTAGATTAAAGTCACCCATGATAACTGCTGTGCCCTTATTGCACATGTCTCTAATTTCCTGTTTAATGCCATCCCGAACCTCCGCATTACTGTTTGGGGGTCTGTATACAACTCCCCACTAACGTTTCTGTCCCTTGGTACTTCTCAGCTCTACCCATACAGATTCTACATCATCAGAGCTAATATCCTTCCTTACAATTGTGTTAATCTCCTCTTTAACCAGCAATGCTACCCCACCTCCTTTTCCTTTTCGCCCATCTTTCTTCAATATTGAATACCCCTGGATGTTGAGTTCCCAGCCTTGGTCACCCTGGAGCCATGTCTCCGTAATCCCAATCATATGATATCCGTTTACATCTATTTGCGCAGCCAATTCATCCACCTTATTACGAATGCTCCTCGCATTAAGACACAAAGCCTTCAGGCTTGTTTTTTTAACACTCTTAGGCCTTGAAGCCTCTTTGCATCCTCCTCACAACTCACAATCCCACCTAGTTTCTTGTCATCAGCAAACTTGGAAATATTACAGTTGGTTCCCTCATCCAAATCATTGATATATATTGTGAATAGCTGGGGCCCAAGCACTGATCCCTGCGGTACCCCACTAGTCACCGCCTGCCATCCCGAAAAATACCCATTTATTCCTACTTTCTGTATCCTGTCTGTTAACCAATTTTCAATCCATGCCAGTATATTACCCCCAATCCCAGGTGCTTTAATTTTGCACACTAATGTCTTATGGAACTTTATCAAAGGCCTTCTGAAAATTCAAATACACCACATCCACTGGTTCTCCCTTATCTATTCTGCCAGTTACAGCCTCAAAAAACTCCAGTAGGTTTGTCAAACACGATTTCCCTTTCATACATCCATGTTGACTTTGTCTAATCCTGTTGATTTTTTCTAAGTGTCCTGTTATCACATCCTTTATAATAGACTCTAGCATTTTACCTACTACAGGAAACTCTTTGGTATCCAGGACCGGCATGTTGCCGGTTGATCAAAAAGTCCGGATGACGGAGAGGGTTATCTACCGAGGCTATTTTTAACAAAGAAAAATAAAAAAATCAAGAAATGTGCAGTATACAGTAATTGGGTACTCACCTACAGAATGTTGTGTTAAATGGATGGTGGAAGATGCTTGATTAAGTTCAGTACTGCCAGTTGAGGGTAATGCAATGCAATGTGGCTACCAGCAGCGTGGGAGACACAGAGTACCCCTGTAAAATGGAAGGTCAGAAGAGACTACCGGCAGCGCAGGAGAGTCAGACTCCTGTTACAGGGGTATTGAGGTGTTCAGACTTCTGACAGCGCCAAGAAGCCGAGTAGTGGCAGTTTGGAGAACTACCCCCACTGACTAACTCGGCCACCGCGGGAGACTCGGACTCGGCAACATTGCCAGTTATTGAGGTGTTGTTTTCGGAGTGAGAATTTTGCCGGTTAATAGAGAATTCTGGATATTTAGGTGCCGTTTAAACGAGAGTTTCTTGTAATGATGTTAGGCTAACCAGTCTGTAGTTCCCGGTTTTCTCCCTCCTTTTTTAAATAGTGGGGTTACATTTGCCACCCTCCAATCTGCAGGAACTGTTCCATAATCTATAGAATTTTGGAAGATGACAAACAATGCAGCCACCATTTCCATGGCTACTTCTTTTAGTACTCTGGGATGCAGATTATCGGGCCCTGGGGATTTATCAGCTTTCAGTCCCATTAATTTCTCCAGCACTATTTTTTTTACTAATACTAATTTCCTTTAATTTCTCCTTCTCACTAGACCCTTGGTTCACTAACATTTCTGGGAAGTTATTTGTGTCCTCTTCCGTGAAGACAGAACCAAAGTATTTGTTTAATTGCTCTGCCATTTCCTTGATCCCCATTATAAATTCTCCTGTTTGACTGTAAGGAACCTACATTTGTCTTCATGAATCTTTTTCTTTTTACATACTTGTAGAAGCTTTTACAATCTGCTTTTATGCTCCTTGCAAGTTTACTTCCATACTCTATTTTTTCCCCCCTTATAATCAATCTCTTGGTCCTTTTTTGCTGAACTCTAAACTGCTCCCAATCCTCAGGTAACTTTATATGATTACTCTTTGGATCTAATACTATCCTTAATTTATTTTGTTAGCCATGGTTGGGCCGCTTTTCTTTTTGCGTTTTTGTGCCAGAAAGGAATGTATAACTGTTGCAATTCATGCATTCGTTCCTTAAATGTTAGCCATTACCTATCCACCGTCATGCCTTTTAATGAAGCTCCCCAATCTATCATAGCCAACTCACTCCTCATACCATCGTAGTTTCCTTTGTTTAGATTTAGGACCCTAGTTTCTGATAGGATTCTTCATTAACATGGAAAGTGAAGAATTCCAATCATGTTATGGTCACTCTTCCCTAAAGGACCCCGCACAAGATTATTAATTAACCCCTTCTCATTGCACAATACCCAATCTAGGATAGCCTGTTCCCGAGTTGGCTTCTCAATGTACTGATCTAAAAAACCATCTCGTACACACTCCAGGAATTCATCCTCCACAGTATTATTGCTAATTTGGTTTGACCAGTCTATATGTAGATTAAAGTCACATGATTAATGTAGTACCCTTGTTACATGCATCTCTAATTTCCTGTTTGATGCCATCCCCTACATTACCACTACTGTTTGGAGCCTACAGACAACTCCCACCAATGTTTTCTACCCTTGGTGCTTCTTAGCTCCACCCAGGCTGATTCTACATCTTGATTTTCTGAGTCAATATCCTTTCTCACTATTGCTCTGATTTTATCCTTTACTAAGGCCACCCCACCTCCTTTTCGCCTGTCCTTCCTAAGTATCGAATATCCTTGGATATTCAGCTCCCAGCCTTGGTCACCTTGGAGCCATGTCTCCGTAATCACAATTATATCGTATCCGTTTACTGTGGTGTATGTGCCTTTAAGAGCCCCTGTGTGCGGTAATGCTGGTAATGGCCACTCGGGCTATATAAGCCTGTATAGTGTCTTGTATCTGTTAGTTCACCTCCAGACTTTGTTCAGTAAACATCTGTGAAACCAACTCCTGCATTCCGTGTCTCCATTAACACACGGATACAACAGTGGCGACGAATTGGAAACGGACTTACCTGCAATTCAGCAGCACCTCAAGGAGATCGATTCCTCAGACGAAAGTCGAAGAAAAAAAACAAGAAAAAAAAAAAAACTGTGGTTTCACCAGCTAGCCAAGCTGGTGGCAGGTACTGCAATAATCCTTCCTGGGTGGCGGGCTGGGGCTCCATTGGCTGGCTCTGCAGCGGTGCCGAGCAGCGAAGGCGGAGGCAAACAGAGACAGAGGGTGGAGCACTCGGGAGACGGCCGTCGCTGCAAAGCAGGTCGGCGTTCGGACCGAGCAGAGGGAGGGAAAAGTCCCAGAGAGTCCGGCGGGAACGAGTCTCCACCTATTAAAAATACCTGTGTAAATAAAAACCGCGGAGAACAGCGTTGTCAGCAGCGGCAGAGTGCGGGAGGCGCCATTTTTTTTCTGCGGGGAAGAAAGGAAAGCGCGGGAGGCGCCATTTTTTTTTCAGGATGCCTAAGACTGGCAATATTATTCCTTTCGATAGCGATATAGAGGATTGGACCACATATGTGGAAAGAGTGGAGGTATATTGCACAGCAAATGAAATAGAGGATGATAAAAAGGCATCAGTACTTCTAAATCTAATGGGCGCAAGGACATACGGGCTGTTACAAAACTTAATCACTCCAGCCAAACTGAGGGACAAGAATTTTAAGGAGATTGTTGATACCCTACAGGAGCACTTAAACCCAACACCGCTGTTGATAGCGGAACGATTCAAATTCTTCAGGAGGAATCAGCACAAGAATGAAAGTAACGCTGATTACCTCACTGAATTAAGGAAGCTGTCAAAGCACTGCCAATTCGGGGCAGGACTGGCAGATTCTCTTCGAGACAAATTCATCTGCGGTCTCCTAAGTGAAGGAACACAGAAAAGGCTACTTTGAGAAAGATTTGACACTGGACAAGGCTTTCAGTGTGGCTGTATCATACGAAGCAGCCGCAAGAGGAGCTGCAAAGATACAGCAAAGGCCACAGGACTTCAGCACCCATGAAATGACACAGGGTTTCGAGAGATGTTATCGCTGCGGCAGATCCACCCATGACCAGAGGGACTGCTGGTTCAAGGACAAAGCATGCAGGGAATGCGGAAAGATTGGACACATTGCACGTGTATGCCGATCTGGAAAAAAAAAATCCACGGACAGGAAAAAAATCAATAAGGAAAAGTACAGAAAAGGTACAAATGATGACGGACCGTAGCTCCGAAGACCAGAAGAGCGATAGCGACTCCGGAAACAAGAGACTAAGCTGTCTCAAATTACATAATGTAATTGCCAAAGAAGATTACCAGACCATTTGGGTTACCCTCACGATAGCAGGGTCCCCAGTTAAAATGGAGCTAGATACAGGATCAGCTCTGACCATCATAAATCGACGGGATTACGAGCGGCTATTTCCGCGTATACCTTTAAAAGACACATCCATTATCTTAAAAACATATACGGGGCAGAAAGTATACCCCAAAGGGAAAATAAGGGTGCCTGTTGTATACAACGGCAAGGAAATACAGAAGTTGTATTTATACGTTCTGCAAGATGGTGGTCCACCGCTGTTGGGACGTGAATGGGTCAGGAAGATACGTTTAGACTGGCACTCCATTCAGGCACTGACGGTGACCAGTAAGAAAAAAAATTATGACGACGTCATACCTGAACGATTAAAAGACATCTTGGCCAACACCAAGGAAGTGTTTCAACAGGAACTAGGAACCTTGAAAGGCGTCACCGCCTCAATAAAAGTGGAAGATGCGGCAATTCCCAAGTTTTTTAAGGCAAGGCCGGCGCCATACGCAATTCGTCCAGCAGTCGAGGCAGAGCTGGAGAATTTGGAAAAGGCAGGCGTATTATCCAAGATAGATTGGAGCGAGTGGGCAACACCCATCGTCCCGGTCATGAAGAAAACGTTGAATAATGATAAATCTGAAGAACAGAGAAAAATTCGCATCTGTGGGGACTTCAAGGTAGCTGTAAACCCGGTCCTTCACACGGTACAGTATCCTCTTCCGAGGATAGAAGATATTTTCGCCTCACTATCCGGAGGGAAACGTTTCACCAAAATTGACTTGGCACAGGCATATCTACAGATGGAGGTTGAAGAGGCCTCTAAAAAGTATCTCACGATAAACACACACAAAGGCCTGTACCAGTACAATCGACTGGTTTTCGGAGTAGCATCAGCTCCAGCTATCTGGCAAAGAGCTATGGAGCAAGTCCTCCAAGGGATTCCGGGGACTCAATGCTACCTAGACGACATCCTTGTAACAGGAGAAAACGACAACGAGCACCTTGCCAATTTGGAGCAGGTGCTCACTAGGCTGAAAGAACGGGGCCTACGAGCAAATCGCCCCAAGTGCGAATTTTTCCAGAAACAAATATCATATTGTGGCCACATAATTAACAAGGGTTGCATAAGTCACCTGAAAAAATTGAAGCGGTCATAAAAGCCCCAGCACCTGAAAATGTCTCACAATTAAGGTCATTCCTGGGTTTGATAAATTACTATCATAAATTTTTACCAAACTTGTCAACTGTTCTGCACCCTCTTAACGAACTGCTACAAACGGGAGTAATTTGGAAATGGAGCGAAGACTGTAAACGTGCCTTTCATAAATGCAAAGGCTTGATCACGTCCAAGGAAGTTTTGGCTCATTACAACCCATCACTGCCAACCAGACTGGCGTGCGATGCATCCCCTTACGGCATAGGAGCGGTATTATCGCATAGATTCCCTGATGGCTCGGAGCGGCCGATAGCTTTTGCGTCACGCTCATTGAACTCAGCTGAGCGTAACTATGCCCAGATCGACAGGGAAGCACTCAGCCTGGTGTGGGGAGTGAAGAAATTCAACCATTACCTACACGGACAAAAATTTACCTTGTTGACTGACCATCAACCCCTCGTCTCCATATTCAACCCTAAAAAGGGTGTTCCCATTATGACAGCGCAAAGGCTACAGAGGTGGTCCCTTTTCCTAGGGGCACACCAATATGACATAGAATACAAGGGATCAAAACAGCATGGGAATGCTGACGTTTATCGCACCTACCGTTGCCAACCGTAGAAGAGGCACCTACAGTGGACCCAGTGGAGATGTTCCACTCAACCATGGTGGAATGTCTACCAGTAACAAATTCTGCCATTGAAAAGGAAACGAGAAATGACCCGACTCTCACGAGTCTACGATTTAATGGTGAAGGGATGGCCAGCACATGGCGAACCACTGTTGCCAGCATTCTCGCAAAGAAGAGAACAGCTGTCAGTGTGCCGAGGAACCTTGATGTGTGGATCCAGAGTGGTGATTCCACCCGAACTCCAGGATAAAGTGCTAAAGGAGCTTCACGAGGGGCATCTGGGTGGAGTGAAAATGAAGAACCTAGCCAGAGCGTTTGTGTGGTGGCCAGGTATCGATGGAGACATCGAAGAAATGACCAAGAGCTGCCTAGGATGCCAGAAGGTCCAAAACGCCCCACCACAAGCCCCTCTACATCCATGGGAGTGGCCCTCATCTCCATGGCAAAGGGTACACATCGACTTTGCTGGTCCATTTATGGACTCAATGTTCTTAATCGCGGTTGATGCACACTCCAAGTGGCCGGCGGTAATAAAGATGTCCTCCACCACCACGGAAAAAACCATCACAGTATTAATGACCATATTTGCCAGGAATGGGCTGCCTGAACAGATCTGTTCTGATAATGGACCGCAATTTGTGTCCGAAGAATTCAGGAAGTTCTTAAAAAACAATGGAGTTAAGCACTACACGTCTGCCCCATACCATCCCGCCACCAATGGATTGGCTGAAAAGTTTGTCCAGACCTTCAAGAAGGCCATAAAGGCCATGGGTAATGAAGACATAAATCTACAGCATAAGGTAGATAACTTCTTGTTTGCATACAGGAATGCAACACATGTGGTTACAAACCAAACTCCCGCCATGATGTTCTTCAATAGAAGCCGAAGATGCCGGCTGGATTTGATCAAGCCAAACATCAGAAGGGACGTGGAGAACCGGCAATTTCAAGGCATGAATGAAAGGCCAACTAGAACCTTCCAGATAGGTCAACAAGTTTTGGCCCGGGACTACCGTAACGAGAAATGGCAGCCTGGAACTATTTGCACACGACTAGGACCGCTGATGTATACCGTGGACATTGGAGAAAGCATAATAAGGCGCCATGCTGACCAGATCATAGAGTCATCCGAAAAGGGACAACCTACACCACAACTCTATACGCCTAATGATGAAGCAGAGATACCCATAGTATCTACCTCCGATCTGGTGATACTGGAACCAGATGAACCCGACACTGGCATTCAAGCCGAATCGACCTTGCCAAAAGAACCTACTACACCACCAGAAACTACTACACCACCGAGGCGTTATCTGGACCGAGTCAAGAAGCCTCCAGAGAGACTGACTTATAATTGATTAACTGCAGCAAATGTGTAGATTATTGTTCTTGTAAACATGTTAATTAATGATTACTTAAAATGTTATGTACTGGTTGTCTAAAAGGGGAGGAATTGTGGTGTATGTGCCTTTAAGAGCCCCTGTGTGCGGTAATGCCGGTAATGGCCACTCGGGCTATATAAGCCTGTATCGTGTCTTGTATCTGTTAGTTCACCTCCAGACTTTGTTCAGTAAACACCTGTGAAACCAACTCCTGCATTCCGTGTCTCCATTAACACACGGATACAACATTTACATCTATTTGTGCTGTTAATTCATCTACCTTAGACATCTTAACATTTTTTTTGTACTATGGCCCTATTTGTCTTACCATTTTTTCTTACTCGGACTCTATTTGATAATGCACTCCTTTGTTCGTATGCTCTGTCCCTTCCTGACACAATCTGGTTATCCTTACCCCAATCATTTTCCTTCACTGCTTCCTTGTCTTTTCTCTTTAGCATTCTAGATTTCTCTCCACCGGGACGCTCCCCCTCCTTATTTAGTTTAAAGTCCTATCTACCTCCCTAGTTATTCGATTCGCTTGAACTCTGGTCCCAGCATGGTTCAGGTGTAGTCCGTCCCAACGGAACAGCTCTCTTTCCCCAGTACTGGTGCCAGTACCCCACGAATCGAAACCCACTTCTCCCACACCAATCTTTGAGCCACGCATTCATCTCCCTGATCCTATTGACCCTATGCCAATTTGCTAGTGGCTCCGGTAATAATCCAGAGATTATGACCTTTGTGGTTCTACTTTTTAATAAAGTCCCTAGCTGCTCAAACTCTCAGCAGAACCATTTTCTTTGTCCTACCTAGGTCGTTGGTACCTACGTGGACCACAACAACTGGGTCCTGCCCCTCCCCCGGCGCACGTCAAGCCTTGGCACTGGCCGTAATTGTGACTACTTGGAGGAGCGCCTATGAATTCCAAGCACATGCAGCAAACAAATGGAGTTGACTGAAGGTAGAAATCAATGCATCCCCCATTCCAGAATACAGAAGGGGGATGTATTCATTTCTACCTTCAGTCAACTCCATTTCTTTGCTGCATGTGCTTGGATTCCATAGGCGCTCCTCCAAGTAGTCACAATTACGGCCAGTGCCAAGATTTTTCTATCCTTAAAGTTTGTAAACAAAAGAATACTTGAACTCATTACATTTATAAAATACTTGAAGGGCCTAGGATTTTCTTGAGGGCCCAGATTGTGGTGTGCTTTCTTTTTAAAGGATAAAAACTTCTCCTGTTTCTAAATCAAGTGATAGCTAGTCATCAGACTACCAATACAGTGGTCATTGTCCTTTTTTAATTAAAAAAAAATATGCAAATGCCAACTGCTGCGAACACAGCATTCACTAACTTTTTAAAAAAAAATTAAACCCTCTTATACCATTCTAAAAAGTGGTCACAATGACAGTGAATGTTCCAAAAATTACTTTAATTGCCATATGTGCAGTTGGCCAAATTTTTCACTTGCACCACCACAATTTATTTTAAGGCCAAGAAATTAGTGGAAACCCACCAAAAAGATGGGTTTCATCTTAGTCTGCTTTTGTGTAATTGCATCATTTACATTAGCAACTGCAAGCTGAATTGTGTGTTAGTTAGTGGGAGTTGTATATAGACCTCCAAACAGTAATACGGAGGTTGGGGATGGCATTAAAAGGGAAATTAGAGAAGCATGCAGTAAGGGCACAGCAGTTATCATGGGTGACTTTAATTTACATATAGATTGGGCTAACCAAATTAGCAAAAATATTGTGGAGGAGGAATTCCTAGAATGTTTACAGGATGGTTTTCTGGAACAATATGTCGAGAAACCAACCAGAGATCAGGCCATCTTAGACTGGGTATTATGTAATGAGAGAGGATTAATTAGCAATCTTGTTGTACGAGACCCCTTGGGTCAGAGCGATCATAATGGCCCAGTAATTCCGGGCCCAACGCGCGAGTACGGACGGGGTACTCACCCATGGGCCCGATGGAAGTGCCGGTTTTCAGCATGCACAGCGCATGCGCGGAAAACCGGCATTTCCTGTCCTCTGAACCAAGGGGTTCAGAGGGCGAACGAGTGTGCGCAGGAGTCTGCGCGTGCGTGCTGAAATTCCTTTTTTTCCCCCACAGGTTTGCGCGTGTGTAAGGGCCTCTCCTTTTAACGAATGTAAAAAGGAGACGCAAGGACTTCATTCTTTAAGGTAAGTGGTCTATTACTTAAAATTATAACATTTTTTCCACAGCTTTATTGTTTTTAAGGACTTTACAGTAAGGTAAGTGTAGTTTTACACCCGATTTTAAAAAAAATTATTTTTTTCAAAAATTTGATTCATTGTTTAAAATTGTTTTTTAAAGTTATTTATAGTTCATTTAATTAGTGGGATTTTTTTAACATTTTATTTAAAGTTTAACTAGTGTTTTGGGCGCCCGTACTTTTCATGAGTTTGACAGTTCTTACTATCAAACTCATGAATGAAGTTTCCTCTCCCCAGATTGGCTGCACAGTGCTCACCTGATCCCAGCCGGCACATCGAACTAACTACGCCGCTGGATCAGGTAAGCACAGCCAGTGACAGGAATTCCAAGCAGGCCCAGGCTTCAGATGTCGGCACGCCGGGTGAGTGCACATCGGGGGCTTCCACGCGCGGCAAGCCCCCGAACCTAATTTCTGGGACAATATGATCGAATTCTTCATTAGGATGGAGAGTGAAGTAGTTGACTCGGAGACTAGGGTCCTGAATTTAAATAAAGGAAACTACGATGGTATGAGGCGCGAATTGGGTAGGATTGATTGGGGAATGTCACTCAAAGGGTTGACGGTGGATAGGCAATGGCAAACATTCAAAGACCGCATGGATGAACTACAGAAGTTGTTCATCCCAGTTTGGGATAAGAATAAAACAAAAAGGGTGACTCAACCGTGGCTAACAAGGGAAATTAGGGATAGCATAAGATCCAAGGAGAGGGCATATAAATTGGCCAGAAAAAGCGGTAACCCGAGGATTGGGATCAGTTTAAGATTCAACAAAGGAGGACAAAGGGATTAATTAAGAGGGGGAAAATCGAATATGAAAGTAAGCTTGCAGGGAACATAAAAACTGACTAAGAGCTTTTATAGATATGTGAAGAGAAAAAGATTAGTGAAATCAAGTGTAGGTCCCTTGCAGTCAGAAGCAAGGGAAATTATAATAGGGAACAAAGAAATGGCAGACCAATTAAATGCATATTTTGGTTCTGTCTTCACAAAGGAGGACACAAATAACCTCCCAGAGATGTTGGAGAACATAGGGTCTGATGAGAGGGAGGAACTGAAAGAAATCAGTATTTGTAGGGAAATGGTGTTAGGGAAATTGACGGGATTGAAGGCCGATAAATCCCCAGGGCCTGATAATCTACATCCTAGGTACTTAAGGAGGTGGCCCTAGAAATAGTAGATGCATTGCTGATCATCTTCCAAAATTTGCTGGAATCTGGAACTGTACCCATGGATTGGAGGGTAGCTAATGTTACCCCACTATTCAAAAAGGGTGGTAGAAAGCGGGGAATTACAGACCGGTAAGCCTGACATCGGTAGTGGGGAAAATGCTAGAGTCCATTATAAAGGATGTAATAGCTGAGCACTTGGAAAACAGTGACAGGATCGGACAAAGTCAACATGGATTTACAAAAGGTAAATCGTGCTTGACTAATCTACTGGAATTTTGAGAGGATGTAACTGGGAAAATAGATAAGGGAGAACCAGTAGATGTGGTGTATTTGGACTTTCAAAAGGCTTTCGATAAGGTCCCGCATAAGAGATTAGCGTGTAAAGTTAAGGCACATGGGATTGGGGGCAAGGTATTGACTTGGATAGAGAACTGGTTGGCGGACAGAAAGCAGAGAGTAGGAATTAACGGGTCTTTTTCCGAGTGGCAGGCAGTGACTAGTGGGGTACCACAGGGATCGGTCCTTGGACCTCAGCTATTCACAATATACATTAATGATCTAGATAAGGGAACTAAATGTAATATCTCCAAGTTTGCAGATGACACAAAGCTGGTTGGGCGTGTGTGCTGCGAGGAGAATACCGAAAAACTCCAGGATGATTTGGACAGGTTGGGTGATTGGGCAGAAGCATGGCAGATGCAATATAACGTGGATAAATGCGAGGTTATCCACTTTGGTGTCAAAAACAGAAAGGCAGACTATTATCTGAACGGCAATAGATTGGGAGAAGGGGAAGTGCAACGAGACCTGGGTGTCCTTGTGCACCAGTCGCTGAAGGTAAGCATGCAGGTGCAGCAGGCGGTGAAGGCGGCAAATGGTATGTTGGCCTTCATAGCGAAAGGGTTCGAGTACAGGAGCAAGGATGTCCTGCTGCAGTTGTACAGGGCCTTGGTGAGACCACACCTTGAGTACTGTGTGCAGTTTTGGTCGCTTTATCTGAGGAAGGATGTTCTTACCATGGAAGGAGTTCAGTGAAGATTCACAAGGCTGATCCCTGGGATGGCAGGAATGACGTATGAGGAGAGATTGGGTCGATTGGGATTATACTCGCTGGAGTTTAGAAGAATGAGAGGGGGTCTCATCGAAACTTATAAAATTCTGACAGGTCTGGACAAACTAGATGCAGGTAGAATGTTCCCGATGGTCGGAGAGTCCAGAACCAGGGGTCATAGTCTAAGGATAAGGGGTAAGCCATTTAGGACAGAGATGAGGAAGAATTTCTTCACCCAGAGAGTGGTGAACCTGTGGAATTCTCTACCACAGAAAGCGGTTGAGGCCAAAGCTTTAAATATATTCAAGAAGGAGTTAGATATATTTCTTAGAGCTAAAGGTATCAAGGGATATGGGGAGAAGGCAGGTAAGGGGTACTGAGTTTGGATGATCAGCCATGATCTCATCGAATGGCGGAGCAGGCTCGAGGGGCCAAATGGCCTACTCCTGCTCCTATCTTCTATGTTTCTATGATTCAGGTCCCAGTTGTCGCTATTAACAATGGGGCCACCAACAGCTGAATAGAATACGAACTTACCTGATGAGGACCCTCTTTCGCGAACTTGCTCTTTAATGCTGCGTACTCGAGGGCAGCGTAATGGCCCATGGATTCCAGGGGCACAGCATGTGCGGAAGCGTACCTAGGATCCTGTGGGCCTGGTGCTCCCAACAGATATGTGGGAACCAGGATTAGGCTTTTACAGTTAATTGTTCAATGGGATGATAACCGGTACACAGGAATCAAGTTACAGTTTTAAGTTGGACATGATAACTAATACAAGGGGGAATAAGGTGACAGGAAAAAGGAGGGTGCAGACTGGCACCTGACCCGCTGAATCCACTCGCAGAATGGGCACAGTCAATGACAACAGCACCATACGGTGAATTTAAAAGCTTTAATGTCAGGAAATAAGATATAAATATATAGTTAGGTTTTAACATTTGACCATTAGGTCATAACTTGACAGATCACAAGTTCGGGATTTACCGCATGCGCTTAAATCCCGAACTTGCGGTCCATTTCAAAGGTGGTATGGCAGCGGACTCAGAGTACGCCGTCATACCCACCGCAAATTCTGGCCCAATCACCCAACAGTAATGCTGAGGGTGGGGGATGGCATTAAACAGGAAATTAGAGACACGTGCAATAAGGGCACAGCAGTTATCATGGGTGACTTTAATCTACATATAGATTGGGCTAACCAAATTAGTAACAATACTGTGGAGGAGGAATTCCTAGAGTATATACATGGGATGGTTTCCTGGACCAATATGTCGAGGAACCAACTAGAGATCAGGCCATCTTAGACTGGGTATTATGAAATGAGAAAGGATTGATTAGCAATCTTGTTGTGCGAGGCCCCTTGGGGAGGAGCGATCATAATATGATAGAATTCTTCATTAAGATGGAGAGTGAAGTAGTTGACTTCGACGAAGGTCCTGAATTTAAATAAAGGAAACTACGATGGTATGGATTGGGGAACGTTACTTAAAGGGTTGACGGTGGATAGGCAATGGCAAACATTTAAAGATCGCATGGATGAACTACAGAATTTGTTCATCCCTGTCTGGCATAAAATTAAACCAAAAAAGGCGGCGCAACCGTGGCTAACAAGGGAAATTAGGGATAGCATAAGATCCAAGGAGGGGACATATAAATTGGCCAGAAAAAGCAGCAAACCTGAGGATTGGGAGCAGTTTAGGATTCAGCAAAGAAGGACAAAAGGATTAATTAAGAGAGGGAAAATAGAGTACGAGAGTAAGCTTGCAGGGAACATAAAAACTGACTGTAAAAGCTTCTATAGATATGTGAAGAGAAAAAGATTGGTGAAGTCAAGCATAGGTCCCTTGCAGTCAGAATCAGGGGAATTTATAAATGAGGAACAAAGAAATGGCTGTCCAATGAAATACATACTTTGGTTCTGTCTTCACAAAGGAGGACACAAATAACTTCCCAGAGATGTCGGGGAACATAGGGTCTAATGAGAGGGAGGAACTGAATGAAATCAGTATTTGTAGGGAAATGATGTTAGGGAACTTGACAGGATTGAAGGCCTATAAATCCCATGGGCCTGATAATCTACATCCTAGGGTACTTAAGGAAGTGGCCCTCGAAATAGTAGATGCATAGTTGGTCGTCTTCCAAAATTCTATAGACTCTGGCACAGTTCCCATGGATTGGAGGGTAGCTAATGTAACCGCACTATTTAAAAGAGGTGGTAGAGAGAAAACGGGGAATTATAGACCGGTAAGCCTGACATCGGTAGTGGGGAAAATGCTAGAGTCCATTATAAAAGATGTAATAGCAGAGCACTTGGAAAATAGTGACAGGATCAGACAAAGTCAACATGGATTTACAAAAGGTAAATCGTGCTTGACTAATCTACTGGAATTTTTTGAGGATCTAACTGGTAGAATAGATATGGGAGAACCAGTGGATGTGGTGTATTTGGACTTTCAGAAGGCTTTCGATAAGGCCCCGCCTGAGAGATTAGCGTGTAAAGTTAAAGCACATGGGATTGGGGGTAAGGTACTGACTTGGATAGAGAATTAGTTATCAGACAGGAAGCAAAGAGTTGGAATAAACGGGTCTTTTTCCGAGTGGCAGGCAGTGACTAGTGGGGTACTGCAGGGATCGGTGCTAGGACCCCAGCTATCCACAATATATACAGGAAACTTTCTGATATCCGGCACTGACGGGACCGAGCTGGTGCCGTACCATCAAAACTGCCGTGCAAACCAGCGCGAATGTTAAAACATACGGAGCTTTTGAGCTCCGTATGAATCAATAAACCCTGTTGCTTAGCAACAGCTTCAAAACAGTCGGCCACAGCTTAAAAGCGTCTCTGTAGCTAAGCAACAGCTTCAGCTAGACCTTGCAGAGCCTGACTGGAAAAAAAAGCAACGAGAAGTAAAAAAAACTAATAGGAAACGGCTCCTGAATTTTGCCGGTAGATAGAGCTTTCCGGACATTTAACCTCCGGTTAAACAAAAGTTTCCTGTATTAATGATCTAGACGAGGGAACTAGATGCAATACCTCCAAGTTTGCAGATGACACAAAGCTGGGCGGGCGTGTGTGCTGTGAGGAGGATGCCGAGAAACTCCAGTATGATTTGGACAGGTTGGGTGATTGGGCAGATGCAGTATAATGTGGATAAATGCGAGGTTATCCACTTTGATGGCAAAAACAGGAAGGCAGATTATTATCTGAACGGCAATAGATTGGGAGAAGGGGAAGTGCAACGAGACCTGGGTGTCCTTGTGCACCAGTCGCTGAAGGTAAGCATGCAAGTGCAGCAGGCAGTTAAGGCGGCAAATGGTATGCTGGCCTTCATAGCAAGAGGATTAGAGTACAGGAGCAAGGATGTCTTGCTGCAGTTGTACAGGGCCTTGGTGAGACCACACCTTGAGTATTGTGTGCAGTTTTGGTCGCCTTATCTGAGGAATGATGTTCTTGCCATGGAGGGAGGGCAGCGAAGATTCATCAGACGGATACCTGGGATAGCAAGAATGACGTAGGAGGAGAGATTGGGTCGATTGGGCTTATATTCGCTGGAGTTTAGAATAATGAGAGGGGATCTCATTGAAACTTAGAAAATTCTAACAGGACTAGACAGACTAGATGCAGGAAGGATGTTCCCGATGGCAGGGGAGTCCAGAACCAAGAGTCACAGTTTAAAGATAAGGGGTTAGCCATTTAGGACAGAGATGAGGAAGAATTTGTTAACCCAGAGAGTGGTGAACTTGTGGAATTCTCTACCACAGAAGGCAGTTGAGGCCAATTCATTAAATATATTCAAGGTGTTAGATATATTTCTGAAGGCTAATGGGAGAAAGCAGGAACAGGGTACTGAATTTGGATGATCAGCCATGATCTCATTAAATGGCAGAGCAGGCTCGTGGGGCCGAATGGCCTACTCCTATCTTCTATGTTTTTATGTTTCTATGTATATAACTCAACTTTGTCACAGCACATTCAAGTGACTATGATGTGACTACTTGGAGGCGTGCCTATGGAATCGCAGCACTGGGATGCAATGCAAATAGGTAGGTAAGAATTCAACTCCACGATGCCCTATTAATCCCAACCTCAGCTAGATCGAAATTGAAGTGAAAAATAAAAAAGTTACAAGGCAAATCTTGCACACTCGCAGGGATGAGTGATAAAGCAAAACTGGTTAGAATAGGGTACTTGCTCTTCACCCTTTCCAGGTGTGAAGAACCTGAACAATGGAAAACGAATAAAAATATAACATTGGGGAACAGAGAACAAAAAGCTCTCAAAGTTCAGCTTAAGTGAACAAACCACAGACCCTACTGTTTTTTTTTAAATAAAGATCTGCCGCAACCTAGACTCCTATACGTTTTCAATTGTCCACTGAACTATTCCTTTAGCTTAAATAAAATCAAACGACGTAAAATACCCAAGTTTAGTTACAGCACTCATCAGAAAATACTGCCTTTATACTTCATGCTTGCTATTTTTGCCAATTTTAATGGGAATTACTATAGAAAAATTGATAAAGGAATAAAATAAACATTGAATAAAGTATCAGATTTAACTTTATAAACACTCATTTGAATACTCAAAACAAATTTGAATCGTAAACTGTGAAACACATGCAAAATAATTAAGAAAATGGAAATTTCAGAATTAAGATTTCATCAAACAAACTTGACAGTATAAATCCCAAAAAGCAGGATATGAAGCTACTGAAACCAAAAGCTTAACCCTACAGGTTGGGATTGTGGACAAAACTGTTGGGATGTAGCAGGAAAAATAGCAAAACAACTTAAGAATGAGGTACCATGTAGTTTGATTAGTGAGCCACTTGCCATCAATTTTACAACCTCTGCCCATGCAAGCTGTCCATCAGGTTCTCCGATTACCTTGACTAAACACACTGTCCATCTCTATGGCAGTCACACATGTCGGCAACCTGATCAGTTCAAGCAAACCAGCGAGTGGACGGGCAAAAGCGAGCGAGCGGAAGAGCGCAAGCCGAAAAGGAAAGGGGAGGAGAAATGGAAGAGGGAGGAAGAAAGGCAGAAGTAAAGGGAGGAAGGGGTGCAAGGCAGAAGCGGGGCAAAGGAAGAGGTAAGGAAATCACGTAGAACTACTCACAAGGTGAGTCCTGGGAATAATCATGGGAATTGAAATGTGCTGGGATCTCAGAACAATCTGTAGGATTCAAATCTGGAATGTCTTTGGGGATGGCTTTGTTCTGGCAGCACTCGTTGCTGGGTGAGGGCTGTGGTATGGAATTAGTCACAAGATGGGGAGTGGGGTATTGAGATCATGCCTGGGTACTCAGAGAAGGGGTGAAATGTCTGCAAAGAGTGGACTGAGATGGGGTTCATGGTCTTCTTGACACAGATCATTTAGTTGTCTATGCCACATCCCTTCTTCTCCTTGCCCACCAAGCCAAATCTCCCCCTAGACTCCCTCTGCCCTAGCGCAGATCCCGTATCTTTCTCTAGTTTTTTTCCCCCATCTCCTCTCATGACATCTCCAAGCTCAACTTGTCCATGAACCCCACTACTACTCCCTTGACCCCATTCCCACTAAACCGTTGACCACACAACTTTCTTTCCTGGTCAGCTTCCATATGTACACTAACGACACCCAGTTCTACCTGCCCACCACCTCTATGTTGTCAGACGGTTTATCCAATATCCAGTCTTGAATGAACTGCAATTTCCACCAGTTAAATAATCGAGAAGGCCAAAGCCATCATCTTTGGCCCTTGCCACAAACTGTCCCATCTTCACCGATTCCATCCCACTGTCGCAGGTTGAACCAGATTGTTAGCAACCTTGGCATCCTATTAGACCCCAAGCTGAGTTTCCTCTCCTCCCAAAGACGAGCTACTTCCACCATCGTAACATCACCTGTCTCCATCTCTGCCTCATCCCATCTGCAGCTGAAACCTTCATCCATGCTTTTGTCACCTGCAGACTCGACTATTCCAATGCACTCCTGGCTGACCTCCCATCCTCCACACTCTGAACTTAAAGCCCATTCAAAATTATCCTGCCCGTATCCTATTCTGCACTGTCCCACTCATCCATCACACCTGCTGTTAGAAACTTACACTGGCTCCCGGGCCCGCAAGGCCTCAAATTTAAAATCCTAGGGGGAGAAATTCGGTAACGCTAACTTTTAAAAGTTGAAAAAATTAGCGGTAGGCACTAATGTTTTTCAACTTTTAAAAAATTTGGGGTTTGCGCTCCAGGAAGGAAGTGAAGCGCTAAATCCTTCCTGGAGTGCAACAGGCGGGGCGGTAGGTGTGCAGCGCTGCACAATGGGCCATGCAGTGCTGCGGTGTTGGAAGGCTCATTCCTTCCCTTAAAGGGAAGGGCCCTCACTGCAAGGAAAAGACTTACCTGGTCCCCGACAGCAGCCGCGATCCGGCCCGATGCACTGCAGCAGTGCAATGCTGATCAATCGCTGGCGAAGATAAATGATAAAAACACAAAGAGCATTTCACAATTTTTTTTTACTTACCTCGGCCACCTCACCTTTAAGTATTACCCCCGAAGCACCCGGCCTCCTGATGAACGCCTCCTGCAGCTGTCGGTGTTTTCACCCGGCGATGCTGCAGGGGGCAGAACCGAAGTTCAGGTCCGGGGCGCTACGTACAGCGATGACATCACGATCTCCGGGCGAAGGAGATCAGGGCGCAATGCCATACCGCAAACCTCCCGCCGAATATCGCGGGAGTCGATCTTCTCGCCGTGCCCGGTTAGTAAGTACTTAGCGCCCCGTTATCACCCCCCAGAGACAATAATGGGAGGCACTAAGGCGCCCAATTTCTCCCCCCTAGTGTTTTAAATGCCTGCATGGCCTCACCCCTCCCTATCTCTGTAACCTCCTCCAGCTCTACAACATAGTAAGTTGTGGGGATAGGAGCAGAAAGTTACAAAGGGACATAGACAGACTGAATGGACAAAACTGTGGCAGATCAGTTAGATGTGGGGGATTGTGAGGTCATACACTTCGGATCTGAGAAAGACCAATCATAATATTTATTAATGGTGCAAGTTTAGGAACTGTGGAGCAGCAATGGAATTTAGGTGCCCTTGTACACAAATCACTAAAAGCCAGTACACAGGTACAAAAGGGCTAATAGAATGTTGCCCTTTATCTCAAGGGAATTGCAATGTAAAAATTGAGGAAGTGATACTTCAGTTGTCCAAAATCTTGGTCAGATCCATCTGGCATACTGTGTTCAGTGTTGGGCACCAAAACTCAGGAAGGATATATTGGCCTTCGAGGGGATACAGTGCAGATTCACCAGAATGATATCAGCGCTTAAAAGGAGTAAATTATACAGACAGGTTGTATAAACTCAATTTGTATTCCCTTGAGTTTTGAAGGTTGCGGGGTGATCCAATTGAGATGTTTAAAATAAAAGGGATTAGATAGAGTAGATACTGGTGGGGGAAGCCAGAACTAGGGAGCATATTCTTAAAATTAAAGCTAGGTCTAACAGGAGTGAAATTAGGAAGCACTTTTCCACACAAAGGGTGGTGGAAATTTGGAACTCACATTCCCAAAAGCCTATGGATGCTGATGAATTGAAATTTTCAAGACCGATCAATAGATTTCTGTTAAATAAGGGTATACGGGATATGGAGCAAAGGTGGCAAAATTAAGTTGAGGTACAGATCAGCCATGATCTAACGGAATGATGGAACAAGGGCTGAATTGCCCACTCCTGTTGATATGGAATCCCCCAAACACTCTCTTCCTGTAGCTGTGGCCTCCTGTGCATCCGTCCCTCCATCTCTTTGCCCCACCATTGGCAACCGTGTCTTTAGCCACCTAGACCCCATGATCTGGAATTCCCGCCCTAAATCCATTTCAACCTCAATCTCCTCCTTTAACAGCCTCCTTAAAACTGCCTCTCATCAAGCTATTGGTTACCTCTCCTATTATTTCCTATTTTGACTCAGTGTCCATATTTACTTTTGAAGCGCCTCAGGATGTTTTTCTACATTAACGCCACTATATAAATAAAAGCTGTTGATGTTGTTATGCAAGTATTCTGGATGCATATGGGTGCATTTTAAGGGGGCTGGGTTTGCTTGCACTAAGGGGCAGCAGGGAGCACCATACTTCTACAGCAAATCAGTTTTGGATTTTCAATTCCAAACAAACTGAAGAATGAACTTCTTATGCAAGCGACACGCTGACTACTAGGATAAGCCAGGCTATCTAGGGCAGAGACTTCTCACTAACCCAGGCCCAGGCATCAACAGCAACCAATCACTTTGGTCATTACGTATCACTGCATCATCCTTATTTTGTGTCACTGCGACTATTTATTAAAAGTATTTTATATCACTGAACCTAGCAATCATTTTAGACACAAAAAAGGCTCAAGACACTACAGTATTCTATCTCAGTTTGTCGTGCAAAGATAATTTCATGCTCAGCCAGTATTGATTTCAAGTACAGCTGTTCTATTTTTTTGGCAAGCATTTAATGGCACGGAATTTGTGGTCAGTAGCGAAACGACGGCGCTCGCCGCTGACCTCGAAGAAAGCTGCCCACAAAGACCTAGTGATCTCTGTGGCATGAATTTCAGCTCTCCAGACATTAATTTCATGCTGGCTTTAAGTCTAAGGGATCTCCAGCGTCCAACAATAGTGATGCCATCAAGTTAGCTAAGCAGCCAATCATATTGATGAATTTTCAGACAACAAACCAGGAAGTAAAATACAGATTTTCCTTCACTTAATCAATCATTTTAGGGGGCGAAATAAAGATTGGGACATACACATGGGATTACGGTAGAAGCTGAAATAGCAAAAACTTAAATAAAATTTTTTTTAAAAATTCAAAAATGATTTTAAAAACCAAGGAATTTTTTTAATTGGACATTCCACAAATATAAAATTAGGTTTTCAGGGCCAGAACGGTTGCTCAGCATTAATTATAAATCAGTACGCTATTAAAAACCCAGTTACACATCATTCAACACGGCTCAACTTTTTCAGGTTTTTTTTAATTTTTTTTTTTTTTTAAAAAGAGGGATATTACAGGGTAAAAGTTCAAGTTCTCCTCAGTCAGTGATTTCTCAAAGATTGCCAGCTCCGGGGAGTTCAACAGCTCACCCTATGGAGAAACACAGAATCATTTCCGCATTTATCTGTGCATGCACCAGCTCCAGAAGTTGCTGTCAGTTTCAGAGGAGTAATGACAGCAAAATGCTGACAGTTTCACCATCATTACCACTGCAATATCCAGGCTATTATTTTCTTCAATTTGTGCGGGGCAGATTTTGCAGTGGGTATGACGACGTAGTCTGAGTACACGCCGTCATACCACCTTTGAAATTGACTGCACTAAATCCCAAACTTGACAGATGATCCGCACCGACGGGGAAATACTCATTGCTGGCGCAGAGTTGGGCTAATTGCCCACCGACTAACCATAACATTTTTATCCATAATTGTTAGGCAGTGAAAGCAGGCGCAGTAGCCTGTTTCACTGTGAAAGGATATTGTACGGCTGTAAATCCCCTTTAGACGTGGTTCAGCAATAGCTACAATGCTTTAAGGAGTGTATTTTTTTTAAATTTATCAAGGGCTTTTTTCATTTTAGACAGGAATATAATGATATCTTGAATAAATACGGTACAATTTACTGTAATACAGCTTACTTAATAAAAATAAATCCAATATCAATTTGCATTCCCCCCTCCCCCCCACCATTATATGTAAAAGCACCCTCCTTTTTCCTCTGTCACCTTATTCTGTAACTTTATTCCCCCGTGTATCAGTATCCCATTGAACAATTAACTGTAAAAGCCTGATGCTGGTGCCCACGTATCTGTCAAGAGGAAACTCGACGCTTCCACTGATTGGAGTACCAGGCCCACATGATCCCAGGTACGCTTCCGCATATGCTGCACCCTGGGCCATTACGCTGCCCTCGAGTACGCAGTGTCAGAGAGCAAGTTTTCGAAGGAGGGTCCCCATCAGGTAAGTTCGTGTTCTATTCGGATGTCAGCAGCGTACTCCATAGGTACGCAGCCGACCGCAAAATCTGCCCCTGTATTTTTGCACAATGTGCCATCTGCAGGCAAGAGAATAGGCCGTCAATCGCTTCCCAGGCCTGTGCCACTGCTGCTCTAACCACCCATTAGGAAGTACCAAAAACAAGCCTGGGGCAACTCATCGATTTTCATTCCCTCCAGGCGTAGAAGTGGCTAGTTTTTGCTCATCACTTTCCTGTAACATTGCAGTGATCACTAACTTGTTATTCAAGGAATGCAGGCACAAATCCTGGAGCTAATCATCCCAATAATGTTTTGTAATTATCCAACTCCAGGACTAAAACACAGATTTAAAAGCATCAGAATTGCACAATGGACGAGCAACTTGACAGTGCAACATTATTTTTTTTAAAAATAAAAACATATGAGGCTGAAAACTACTGTAAGTGATATTAGCAGTAAACATTTAATATGTGCCTCTGGCATTCCTTAGTCTGCTACTTTTAACTCATTGTTGCCTGTTAAAATAGCCACGAGGAATGTTATATGAACACCATAAGCATTCATCTGCTAACATTAGCAGTAATTCTAACCTAATATATTTATTTATAACTATTTATATTTTAGTTATAAATTACCATAGTTTCTGAGTATTCGCAGGTTGAAGTGAAGTATTGGTCTGGATTTTCTAATTGGCGTAACTTTTACTGCCAGCGATAATCCTTAAAATAATGGATTAACACGGTCAGCAAAAAAACTAGGTTAATAGATCATGGAACGGGAAGGAGAACGGTAGTGCGAACAGTACTCGGTGTTGTGCTTTGTTATTACTTAACATACATACTTCTAGTTTTGTAAAATAAACAAACATTCTACTTTTACACCAAGATCTTTTTTATATCCATTTACTTTGGTACTCACATTCTTTACTCATTTCTTCATTTATTGCCTGCTTGAAAGTTTTACAGCTCTTGGAATCTTTTGCTAGTTAACATCAGGTTAGGCCACTAAGATTAGCAGGGAGTTTATTCGTTTTGGGGGGGGGGGGGGAAAAAGAGAGAGAAAGAGTGTTTCCATACATGGATTTGTAGTGTTAAGTGGTTCAAACTGTTCTAATTTTTACTGACTAGCCAAAAAGAACTCTTCCAGAAAACAACCAGGTAGGCTTGCAAGAAGGATCAGTAGGTCATGAACTAGAAGACAGTAGACATGATATATGGAAACAGCGAACATCTGATGTGGAAGCTGAGGAGGCCCAGCAATGTGGGGAGTAAAGAGACAAGGAAAGGTCACAGCAGCAAAAAAGGATTAGGCAAAAAGTGACACTATCCAGAAGGATTTTTGTCAGTCCCCATACTAATTTATCAAGATCACTAACTATACCTTCATCATGAAACAAACACAACCCCAGCTCCTGAAATGACATAACACCTGAAATGAACATAAAACTGCAAAACACAATTTTAAAAATATGTACGTATTTATTTTTAATATGAGTTTGCCTTTTCAGTTATAAACAACTAATATTGTCATAATGGTTAACTCATTTAATAGTTAATGGTAAAGAGCATTCAAGAAATTTTACAACCAAACTATCAAGTATTTTGTAATGATACCTCTCATTTTTCTCAGGAACACCAGCTTTCCCTTCATCCATAGTTTTACCACTTGCTTTCTTCTTTTTCTCTCTCTTCTTTCTGCTAAGAAGGTCATCCTGAAAGGAAAGAGAAATGAGGTTACAGGTGACTGCCAAAATGATTTTTGTGTAAGCTGCTGCTACAAGTATCTGAATAACAAATGTCAGCTGCTTCTATGCAAACTCATGAGGTTTCGCATTGAACAAAATCATCTAACAATATCATCTGTTGCCATAGTATCAAATTCAGCTTCACAAATATAAATGACTAAAGACCAGCTCTGTCAGTCATGTGCATTTCCATAGCAATCAATGTCTTTTCTAGAAGTTGAAGCCATTCAACTCTCTATTTCCCCCCACTACTCAGCTTCAGGAGTCACCAAATTTAGCACAACGTTAACAAACAGTAGACAAAGGCTAAATCACATTTGCAGGGGTCTGTAAAAAACTGTAATTTTGCAGCTGGGTAAGTGATTAATATCTATTCTATGCAAGATGAGAATAAAAATCCATGGAATGACAGAGATAAATACTCCAGGGGGTGCACTTTGGCTGTCTATTCAAAATCTTTCAGTTAAAATTGATCCAAGAGCAAGCATCAAGAATAGTTACCGCAATTAAAAACAGCTTAATTGAAACCGTTCTGTTACTAATTGAATCAAAGTTAGATCTACATTCATGAACCAACCGATGCTAAATACTACTACACAAATTATTAAGTTACTCTGCATGTGTAATGTTCCAATGCCATTAGACAATCTTTAGAACACCAACAGATTTGTCTTCATTTGGGTTCCAAATGCTATATAGAGGAAGATGGCTTTCCAAATACAACTGAGCAATTATCTCAAAAAAGAATGGTCTCCTATTAATCGTATTACATTAAAATTTCCTGCTCATAGATTTGGAAAATAGATGTAGTGTTAGTCCAATGGTTTGGTATTTCAAATTATGAGAAATAAATGTAATAGTGAGAAGTTAAAGGTTGTCATCCAAAAGCGGGCTCTATTTATTTGTGTAGCTACACTGCTTTACTCAGGTATGTTTTTAAGAGTGGTTTTCCAGTGGCAGCACCAAGCATATTTGCACTACTTTAAAATTGTGGGAAAGGTAGTGTTCTACTCATCAGTCTATATATCAATGAAATTCTTAACGTTAGTAAAGAGCTGCTGTCCTGCAACTCAGTCAACCTGCAGTTACATTGCATACTTTGGGCCACTGTGAAGCAGGAACACTTTGCAGAAACACAATATGTAATTATTCTGATCTCAAAAGAATCACTGCTTTCATATAGAAATGTTAAAAATTACACATTTAGAGCAACAAATATTTTTACCCTTAGTGTATTGGATAGGTGCAGTCAGGCTCCAGGAGCTACTGGGGTGGACACTCAAATCAACAGAATAGTTTCCTCTTCTGACACATTTTTTTACATTAACTAAATAGATCTCAATGTTTGGGCTTTGGACTAGCATCCAAAGCTAGTTCGCAATCAATGAAAACCTAAATTTTTGGTACTTCCTGCTACATTCAATATTACTAGTAGGAGTTAGAAGGAAACCAGAAAGCAAAAATGTTTCTGAAGTTATTTTTAAAATAAATTTAAAAAATCGCTAGAATAGATAGGAACAAACTTTAATTGCAGTAAAAATATTAAAAATCAAAGAATTGGAGAACGGACAGGACAAGCAAAATTGAAGTGTTTAAAATTTAATTTTTACTTAAAATTGTGTTCAGGTGTTTATTTTGCTAGCTTCAGTTAATTGCTGCAATAAAACAACTCCCAACCTGTGTGTTTTTATTATTTTATTTGTATTTATTTCAGTGCAACAGTGCTTAAGCAACCAGCCAAGCCTAGGGAACTGAAAATTTTAGTCAAAGTTGCAGACATTGGCAAGAATAATGATCAATAAAACATTTCAAAATTATTTTCTTTCACAATTTAGAAATTGGGTTTCTCCCATCTCATGTCAGATTGAAAGATTCCCAAAATACAGCACTCCAAAACAGCTTGCAGTGATATGGCAATATAGAATGCTGACAAGAACACGGTTTCACAATAAGATTTTATTACAACTTGCAGCAGGCAGTATTTTTAGAATTTCATTGAAGGTGGGAACTGGGGAACAGATACAGCCATCCTGATGATGCAAGACTCCCAAGCCAAATGGAACAATAAAAAAGGTATATTTAAACTGTAGTCTTTAAATTTAATGGGCTAGATTTTCAGTTGCTTGCGCCAGCAGTTAGCGCCTTAAGAGAAGTGATTTTCGGGCGCTATTCGTGTAGCGCCCGGGCGCAGCGCAGTTTGCGCCCCGCCCCAAATTAAGTTGCCCGTTAGCGCCGGCGCAAAGTTTAGCGGCCGCCCGGATGCGCGCGCAGAAAATGACGTCACATCCTCGTGCAACGCCCTTTGGCCGCCCCGAATCCAAACTTCAGTCGGACCGCCCCATTCTGCGGCTGGCGTCCAGAGCGTTTGTAAAATGGAACGCAACACACCCTGGGGAGCGCAAATTAAAGGGCACTCCTCCTGCACTATAAACGGCAGTCTGCATGTGTTGTGTGGAAGGATCCAGTGTGTTGTTGTGAACGGTGTATTTATGTTTACCACCACCACCACCACCACCACTTCTTCAAAAAACACATGCACCCTTCCCCTTTAAGAGCTCACTGGCACCAGAGTGTCTGCTGTGCGCTGCGCCCGAGCTCGGGCGCTGCGCTCTGCACCGCCGGCTTAGCGCCTAAAGATAGTAGTGGAACGCCTCTTTTAGCGCTCCACCAACCTCTTAGGGCGAAGCCACTGAATTTCCGGCAACGGGGCGCTACTTTGGGGCGGGCGCTAACTTCGGGCGGGCGCTAAGGTTAGCGCCCCAAAACTGTCTATACTGAAAATCTAGCCCAATATCTTTCTACTCTTAAGGGAGTAGGGACAAACATAGCTTTTGTTTAACTATCCTTTACTAATGAGTAATGAGCCAGATTTAGTTAACAGCCAACGGCACGTGAACATTTGTCTAATAGCAATCATAATATGATCAAGTTCAACATAGTGTTTGAAAGGGAGAAACACGAAACAGATACTAAGATTCAAGATTTAGGCGAGGCTGACATCAATGCGATGAGACAGAGACTGTCCACAGTAAACTGCAAATCTGTAAAACAACAGATGATCAGTGGGAGTTGTTCAAAAAAGAATTTGAGATACAGAACCAGTTTATACCAGAGGGGCAAGAGATCTACTTGCCAAAAAAGGCCATGGACGAGTAAAGAGGTAAGGGACAACATAAAACAAAGAAAAAGCATACAAAAATGCAAAAACTAGCACAGATCCTGGCGACTGGGAGAGATACAAAGAATAACAAAAAGGTGACAAAGCAGACAGTAAGTGCTACAAAAAGGTGACAAAGCAGACAGTAAGTGCTACAAAAAGGGAGTAGGAAAAGAAACTTGCAAGGGATATCAAAAACAAAACAATTTTTTTTTAACAATTATATTAGGAAAAAGGTGGTCAGGAGCAATGTGGGCCCCTTGAAAACTTAACGGTGATATTGTAAATGAAAATAAGGACATGGTGGACATGTTGAATAATTACTTTGCATCAGTATTTACAGCAGAGGAAGAGGATAGCATGCTGGACATCCCACGGAAACTAATACTGAATCAGGGACGGGGACTCACCAAAATTAACGTAAGCAAACCAACAGTAATGAAGAAAATAATGGGACTAAAGAGTGACAAATCCCCAGGACGAGATGGTTTCCATCCCAGGGTTTTAAAGGAAATAGGCAAGAACATTGCAGATGCCCAAACAATAATCTTCCAAAGTTCCCTCAATTCAGGAACCGTTCCTTTAGATTGGAAAATTGCGCATGTCACTCCGCTATTTAAGAAAGATGAGCGAGTGAAACAAGGGAATTATAGACCAGTTAGCTTAATATCTGTTGTCAGGAAATTACTAGAGTCTATAATTAAAGGATAGTGACTGAACACTTTGAACATTTTCAGCTGATGAGAGCCAGCATGGATTTGTAAAAGGTAGGTTATGCCCGACGAACCTGATTGAATTTTTTGAAGGGGTGACTAAAGTAGTGGACAGGGGAATGTCTATGGATGTTATTTATATGGACTTCCAGAAGCATTTGATAAAGTCCCTCATAAGAGACTGTTAGCTAAAGTTGAAGCTCATGGAATTGAAGGCAAATTATTGACCTGGTTAAGAAAATGGCGGAGCGGCAGGAGACAGAGAGTAGGGATAATGGGCAGGTACTCTAATTGGCAGGATATGACTAGTGGCGTTCCGCAAGGATCTGTGTTGGGGCCTCAGCTATTCACCGTATTTATTAATTACTTCGATGATGGGATAGAAAGCCACATATCCAAGTTTGCCGATGACACAAAGATAAGCAGCATTGTGAGCAGTGTAGATGGAAGCATAAAATTACAAAGCGATATTAATAGATTAAGCGAATGGGCAAAACTGTGGCAAATGGATTTCAATGTAAGCAAAGGTGAGGTCATCCACTTTGGACCTGAAAAGGATAGAACAGAGTACTTTCTAAATGGTGAAAAGCTTAAAAACAGTGGCGGTCCAAAGAGACTTAGGGGTCCATGTACATAGATCATTAAAATGTCATGGACAGGTACAGAAAATAATCAAAAAGGCTAATGGAATGCTGGCCTTCATATCTAGAGGACTAGAATACAAGGGGGTAGAAGTTATGCTGCAGCTATACAAAACCCTGGTCAGACCACACCTGGAGTACTGAGTGTTGTTCTGGGCACCACACCTTAGGAAGGATATATTGGCCTTGGAGGGAGTGCAGCGTACATTTACCAGAATGATACCTGGACTCCAAGGGTTAAATTACAAGGAGAGATTACACAAAGTAGGGTTGTATTGCCTGGAATTTAGAAGAATAAGGGGTGATTTGATCAAAGTTTTCAAGATATTATGGGGAACTGATAGGAGAGAGAAAAACTATTTCCACTGGTTGGGGAGTCTAGGACCAGACCCTAAAAATTAGATCCCAGCCTTTCAGAAGTGAAGTTAGGAAACACTTCTGCACGCAAAGGGTGGTAGAAGTTTGGAACTCTCTTCCGCAAACAGAAATTGATGCTAGGTCAATTGTCAATTTTAAATTGGAAAGCAGCGACAGGATCGGACAAAGTCAACATGGATTTACAAAAGGTAAATCATGCTCGACTAATCTACTGGAATTTTTTGAGAATGTAACTGGTAAAATAGATAAGGGAGAACCAGTGGATGTGGTGTATTTGGACTTTCAGAAGGCTTTCGATAAGGTCCCACGTAAGAGATTAGCGTGCAAAATTAAGGCACATGGGATTGGGGGCAAGGTATTGACTTGGATAGAGAACTGGTTGGCGGACAGAAAGCAGAGAGTTGGAATAAACGGGTCGTTTTCCAAGTGGCAGGCAGTGACTAGTGGGGTACCACAAGGATCGGTCCTAGGACCCCAGCTGTTCACAATATATATTGTAATGATCTGGACGAGGGAATTGGATGTAATATCTCCAAATTTGCAGACGACACAAAGCTGGGTGGGAGGGTATGCTGTGAGGAGGATGTCGTGAAACTCCAGTACGATTTGGACAGGTTGGGTGACTGGGCAGAAACATGGCAAATGCACTATAATGTGGATAAATGTGAGGTTATCCACTTTGGTGGCAAAAACAGGAAGGCAGATTATTATTTGAATGGCAATAGATTGGGAGAAGGGGAAGTGCAGAGAGACCTGGGTGTTCTTGTGCACCAGTCGCTGAAGGTAAGCATGCAGGTGCAGCAGGCGGTTAAGAAGGCAAATGGTATGTTGGCCTTCATAGCAAGAGGTTTCGAGTACAGGATCAAGGATGTCTTGCTACAGTTGTACAGGGCCTTGGTGAGACCGTACCTTGAGTATTGTGTGCAGTTTTGGTCGCCTTACCTGAGGAAGGACGTTCTTGCCATGGAAGGAGTGCAGCGAAGATTCACCAGGCTGATACCTGGGATGGCAAGAATGACGTATGAGGAGAGATTGTGTCGATTGGGCTTATACTCACTGGAGTTTAGAAAATTGAGAGGGGATCTCATCGAAACCTATAAAATTCTGTCAGGCCTGGACAGACTAGATGCAGGAAGGATGTTTCTGATGGCCGGGGAGTCCAGAACCAGGGGTCATAGTCTAAGGATAAGGGGTAAGCCATTTAGGACTGAAATGAGGAGGAATTTCTTCACCCAGAGAGTGGTGAACCTGTGGAATTCTCTGCCATATATTCAAGAAAGAGTTGGATATATTTCTTAAGGCTAAAGGGATCAAGGGATATGGGGAGAAGGCAGGGACAGGGTACTGAGTTTGGATGATCAGCCATGATCTCATTGAATGGCGGAGCAGGCTCGAAGGGCCGAATGGCCTGCTCCTGCTCCTATCTTCTATGTTTCTATGTAAATCTGAGATTGATAGATTTTTGTTAACCAATGGTATTAAGGGATATGGGGCAAAGGCAGGTACAGGAAACTTTCTGGTATCCGGCACTGACAGGACCGAGTTGGTGCCGTACCATCAAAACTGCCGTAGAAACCAGTGCTAATGTTAAAACATACGGAGCTTTTGAGCTCCGTGTGAATCAACAAACCCTGTTGCTTCTTCAGAACAGTCGGCCGCAGCTTAAAAGCGTCTCTGTAGCTAAGCAACAGCTTCAGCTAGACCTTGCAGAGCCTGACTGGAAAAAAAAAGCAACGAGAAGTAAAAAAAACTTATAGGAAGCGGCTCCTGAATTTTGCTGGTAGATAGAGCTTTCCAGACATTTAACCTCCGGTTAAACGAAAGTTTCCTGTATATGGAATTAGGTTACAGAATAGCCATGATCTCATTGAATGGTGGATCAGGCTCAGGGGGCTAAATGGCCTACTCCTGTTCCTATATATTGTGTAGTAAAATTTCTGAAATCAATTCACAAAGCAGGCTAATAAACAAAGCACAAAAAAATGAGATAAGCGATTTCACATAAAATTGATAGTGCATAGAAGTCAGCATGCATGATTCACTGGATTCTAATGCCCTTTAACTTTCAGTAACCAATACTCTGGTTTATACATATGAATTTATGATGATTCTGATTCCTGCCTAGAATTCACAAATGAATTTGTTAAGTTTGAGTCAATCATACTAACTGGCAATATGTTGTTTAAGTTGTGGCAATGATGCACAGTGGAGCTATGCATCAGCACAATCTGGAAATCACAAGCTACTTGTAGCCAAATCTTCATGGCATTGGAACAAACCCCACTGCCAAGTAATTTGAGATAGTTATACACAGTATTTTTGTACAATTCAGATTCAGAATTAGTCCAGTACAAAAGATTAAATATTAACTATAGTATTAGCAAATGATAATCTTCAGAACACCTTTTCAACTCCAAATAAAAGATTACATAAATTTACCTTTCCCTTGAAAATATCACAGCAGCAATTCACCCTTGATTCTGTCATCTTCATAAGTAGCAACTCCTGTATGGTGCACATCAAAAGGTGCCAGCACTCTGCCAGTGCCTTACATAGGTTACCATGTGCAAGTCTGGATAACTATTGTCTTCAGGCTACACCAGGGGGTAAGAAACTTTACAGTCAAGTTTGATCCTATTCTCACCCACATCCATACACACTACTAGCTGGGGTTGCTGAACAGTAACCAGAAGTAGAACCTTGGCCAATTTTCCCCCAAAAGCAACTTCACAGTGGAGATCAGCTAACCCAGCACAGATTAGGGAACAGGTCTGGAACCTTCTTGGTCTGAGTCAGTATACATCATGTGGAATGACTAACCACAGAGTCATATGAAAATCCTTGGTACCTTTCCTGAACCACGTTTTATAGTATCACTATTTTAAGCCGAATAGTTTTCTTTCCCCATTTTATAAATTCTTGCCCCACCTCGATCAGTTTGTAACTATTCAATTGATCAGGCTGTGACATAGAAAAACACACACATATTCAGACTAAAAATTGTGCAATTCCAGAAGGAAATCTGTAAAGAAGATTATTCATCCACTGCAACAACATTCTGCAATGTATATTAATACAAACATATAAACCTGTTGTATGGATATTTAACAGGAAACTATCCATGAAGGTTGGTAGAGTAATGGTTTACAAATGCAGATTTAGTATTTAGAATATTTAATATTGTAAAAGTCAAATACAGGAAACTCTTCTTTCCGACGGGACCGGCATGGTACCGGTTGATCAAAAAGTCCGGATTATGGAGAGGTATACTTACCAAGGTACGAGAGCCCCGTACACGGCCACAGGTGCAGGAGTCCCAGTTACACAGCCACATATCCAGGAGTCCCTGTTGCACGGCCACAGGTGCAGGAATCCCGGTTACACAGCCACAGATCCAGGAACCCCGGTACACGGCCACTAATATATAGTAAAACTTACCTGAACCTACTCCTGAATTTTGCCGGTTAAGAGAGATTTCCGAATATTTAGGTGCTGGGTAAGAGAGTGTTTCCTGTGGTGTATGTGCCTTTAAGAGCAATTATGGTGTATGTGCCTTTAAGAGCCCCAGGTGTGCGTAATGCCGGTAATTGCCACTTGGGCTATATAAGCCTGTGTATTGTGTATATCCTTTAGAAACCCCCCCCAGACTTGCTTAGTAAATACCTATGAACCAACTCCTGTCTTCAGTGTCTTTATCTACACACGGACACTACATTTCCTGTAATATTTTTCCTCTAAAACAGCATGATCTGTCCTGTATCCACATCAACTTACCAGTTGTTTCTCAAAGTAAATTGACCAAACCACAGCGTAATGGCCCACAGTCAGAATAATGAAAAGCAGCAGTGAAAGCTCCACGTTACTCATCTTTCTCACTCTCCTGTAGTAGAAAACAGGCTGTCGCCAATCTGGCAGGCCATTTTCCAAAACCTCATCGTACCTGCAAACAGGGGAAAGATAAAGTACAATCTAAATATCTGAAAGGCAGCTGCAGAGAATCATGCATTAAAAAAAAATTATCCTCCCTTCATGAATGCCTGTTTCCTAATTTGACAATTGTTTACAATACAAGTTTTTGCCATAAATTGAAAAGTTGATCTCTACACACGTCTGTGAAAAGAAATTTCATTCAAGAATAAAAACTAATACATTTAAGAAATTGCTCGGCAGGTTGCCTTTGATCCAACAACTAGTTGCACTGTGGCATAAACAGTTTTTGTTGCACCAATATATTATTTTTATGCACGTTAATGGCTACGTTTAAGGTGCTTTTTGTCAGTTGCCATTTATGAAAAGAAAATCATGTCAACTTCAAGTAAAACGTACACAATAGGAAACAGTGGAATCCCCATTTTATTCCACAAGTGAAGGAAACCCCATAACTCTCAGGAGACAAGGTTACAAGCATTATGTCAAAAGGAGAAACAAAATGGAGACGCCTCTGGTTTCTGTATGTACTGTAGTACAAGTAAAATATGGAATACTTTTAACTTAAACAGCAGCATGGTGGTGAATGTGCTGCTCCACCGAATGGTAAACTATGCATCTGTACTTGCCCTTCATGTGAGGTGCCTGGTTCATGAGGACGACTATTGTTAAAATAAGTGTAACACCCTTGGCCATGCCCATGCACCTCTTAGTGGCTGGATGAAGAGCAGCATTAGTCGATATCTTGGGACAAGTCACCTACCTACCCATCCTTTTGTCCAGGATGCTAGGAGAGACACCCTAAAAAGTTGCTTTTGTTTTTAAATCTGATACACAAAAGTGAAAGCCAGAT